>NC_134506.1:1329565-1629565 GCF_027942865.1 Odontesthes bonariensis
TTGGTGGTATCAAAGTTGTGTATGGTGGTATCAAAGTGTCGGAATGGTGGTATCAAAGTGTCGGAATGGTGGTATCAAAGTGTCCGGTATGGTGGTATCAAAGTGTCGGAATGGTGGTATCAAAGTGTCGGAATGGTGGTATCAAAGTGTCGGAATGGTGGTATCAAAGTGTCGGAATGGTGGTATCAAAGTGTCGGAATGGTGGTATCAAAGTGTCGGAATGGTGGTATCAAAGTGTCGGAATGGTGGTATCAAAGTGTCGGTATGGTGGTATCAAAGTGTCGGAATGGTGGTATCAAAGTGTCGGTATGGTGGTATCTAAGTGTCAGAATGGTGGTATCAAAGTGTCGGAATGGTGGTATCAAAATGTCGGAATGGTGGTATCAAAGTGTCGGAATGGTGGTATCAAAGTGTCGGTATGGTGGCATCAAAGTGTCGGAATGGTGGTATCAAAGTGTCGGAATGGTGGTATCAAGTGTCGGAATGGTGGTATCAAAGTGTCGGAATGGTGGTATCAAAGTATCGGAATGGTGGTATCAAAGTGTCGGTATGGTGGTATCAAAGTGTCGGAATGGTGGTATCAAAGTGTCGGTATGGTGGTATCAAAGTGTCGGAATGGTGGTATCAAAGTGTCGGAATGGTGGTATCAAATGTCGGAATGGTGGTATCAAAGTGTCGGAATTGTGGTATCAAAGTGTCGGTATGGTGGTATCAAAGTGTCGGAATGGTGGTATCAAAATGTCGGAATGGTGGTATCAAAGTGTCGGAATGGTGGTATCAAAGTGTCGGAATGGTGGTATCAAAGTGTCGGAATGGTGGTATCAAAGTGTCGGAATGGTGGTATCAAAGTGTCGTATGGTGGTATCAAAGTGTCAGAATGGTGGTATCAAAGTGTCGGAATGGTGGTATCAAAGTGTCGGAATGGTGGTATCAAAGTGTCGGAATGGTGGTATCAAAGTGTCGGAATGGTGGTATCAAAGTGTCGGTATGGTGGTATCAAAGTTTCGGAATGGTGGTATCAAAGTGTCGGAATGGTGGTATCAAAGTGTCGGTATGGTGGTATCAAAGTGTCGGAATGGTGGTATCAAAGTGTCGGAATGGTGGTATCAAAGTTTCGGAATGGTGGTATCAAAGTGTCGGAATGGTGGTATCAAAGTGTCGGTATGGTGGTATCAAAGTGTCGGTATGGTGGTATCAAAGTGTCGGTATGGTGGTATCAAAGTGTCGGTATGGTGGTATCAAAGTGTCGGAATGGTGGTATCAAAGTGTCGGTATGGTGGTATCAAAGTGTCGGAATGGTGGTATCAAAGTGTCGGTATGGTGGTATCAAAGTGTCGGTATGGTGGTATCAAAGTGTCGGAATGGTGGTATCAAAGTGTCGGAATGGTGGTATCAAAGTGTCGGTATTGTGGTATCAAAGTGTCGGAATGGTGGTATCAAAGTTTCGGAATGGTGGTATCAAAGTGTCGGTATGGTGGTATCAAAGTTTCGGAATGGTGGTATCAAAGTGTCGGTATGGTGGTATCAAAGTGTCGGAATGGTGGTATCAAAGTGTCGGAATGGTGGTATCTAAGTGTCGGAATGGTGGTATCAAAGTGTCGGTATGGTGGTATCAAAGTGTCGGTATGGTGGTATCAAAGTTTCGGAATGGTGGTATCAAAGTGTCGGTATGGTGGTATCAAAGTGTCGGAATGGTGGTATCAAAGTGTCGGAATGGTGGTATCAAAGTGTCGGTATGGTGGTATCAAAGTGTCGGAATGGTGGTATCAAAGTGTCGGAATGGTGGTATCAAAGTGTCGGAATGGTGGTATCAAAGTGTCGGTATGGTGGTATCTAAGTGTCGGAATGGTGGTATCAAAGTGTCGGAATGGTGGTATCAAAGTGTCGGAATGGTGGTATCAAAGTGTCGGAATGGTGGTATCAAAGTGTCGGAATGGTGGTATCAAAGTGTCGGTATGGTGGTATCAAAGTGTCGGAATGGTGGTATCAAAGTGTCGGAATGGTGGTATCAAAGTGTCGGTATGGTGGTATCAAAGTGTCGGAATGGTGGTATCAAAGTGTCGGTATGGTGGTATCAAAGTGTCGGAATGGTGGTATCAAAGTGTCGGTATGGTGGTATCAAAGTGTCGGAATGGTGGTATCAAAGTGTCGGTATGGTGGTATCAAAGTGTCGGAATGGTGGTATCAAAGTGTCGGTATGGTGGTATCAAAGTGTCGAATGGTGGTATCAAAGTGTCGGAATGGTGGTATCAAAGTGTCGGTATGGTGGTATCAAAGTGTCGAATGGTGGTATCAAAGTGTCGGTATGGTGTATCAAAGTGTCGGAATGGTGGTATCAAAGTGTCGGTATGGTGGTATCAAAGTGTCGGAATGGTGGTATCAAAGTGTCGGAATGGTGGTATCAAAGTGTCGGTATGGTGTATCAAAGTGTCGGAATGGTGGTATCAAAGTGTCGGTATGGTGGTATCAAAGTGTCGGTATGGTGGTATCAAAGTGTCGGAATGGTGGTATCAGGGAAAAGTGTCGGAATGGTGGTATCAAAGTGTCGGAATGGTGGTATCAAAGTGTCGGTATGGTGGTATCAAAGTGTCGGAATGGTGGTATCAAAGTGTCGGTATGGTGGTATCAAAGTGTCGGAATGGTGGTATCAAAGTGTCGGAATGGTGGTATCAAAGTGTCGGTATGTTGGTATCTAAGTGTCGGAATGGTGGTATCAAAGTGTCGGTATTGTGGTATCAAAGTGTCGGAATGGTGGTATCAAAGTGTCGCTATGGTGGTATCAAAGTGTCGGAATGGTGGTATCAAAGTGTCGGTATGGTGGTATCAAAGTGTCGGAATGGTGGTATCAAAGTGTCGGAATGGTGGTATCAAAGTGTCGGAATGGTGGTATCAAAGTGTCGGTATGGTGGTATCAAAGTGTCGGAATGGTGGTATCAAAGTGTCGGAATGGTGGTATCAAAGTGTCGGAATGGTGGTATCAAAGTGTCGGAATGGTGGTATCTAAGTGTCGGAATGGTGGTATCAAAGTGTCGGTATGGTGGTATCAAAGTGTCGGAATGGTGGTATCAAAGTGTCGGTATGGTGGTATCAAAGTGTCGGAATGGTGGTATCAAAGTGTCGTATGGTGGTATCAAAGTGTCGGAATGGTGGTATCAAAGTGTCGGTATGGTGGTATCAAAGTGTCGGAATGGTGGTATCAAAGTGTCGGTATGGTGGTATCAAAGTGTCGGAATGGTGGTATCAAAGTGTCGGAATGGTGGTATCAAAGTGTCGGTATGGTGGTATCTAAGTGTCGGAATGGTGGTATCAAAGTGTCGGTATGGTGGTATCAAAGTGTCGGAATGGTGGTATCAAAGTGTCGGTATGGTGGTATCTAAGTGTCGGAATGGTGGTATCAAAGTGTCGGTATGGTGGTGTCAAAGTGTCGGAATGGTGTATCAAAGTGTCGGAATGGTGGTATCAAAGTGTCGGAATGGTGGTATCAAAGTGTCGGTATGGTGGTATCAAAGTGTCGGAATGGTGGTATCAAAGTGTCGGTATGGTGGTATCAAAGTGTCGGTATGGTGGTATCAAAGTGTCGGAATGGTGGTATCAAAGTGTCGGAATGGTGGTATCAAAGTGTCGGAATGGTGGTATCAAAGTGTCGGTATGGTGTATCAAAGTGTCGGAATGGTGGTATCAAAGTGTCGGTATGGTGGTATCAAAGTGTCGGAATGGTGGTATCAAAGTGTCGGAATGGTGGTATCAAAGTGTCGGTATGTTGGTATCTAAGTGTCGGAATGGTGGTATCAAAGTGTCGGTATTGTGGTATCAAAGTGTCGGAATGGTGGTATCAAAGTGTCGCTATGGTGGTATCAAAGTGTCGGAATGGTGGTATCAAAGTGTCGGTATGGTGGTATCAAAGTGTCGGAATGGTGGTATCAAAGTGTCGGAATGGTGGTATCAAAGTGTCGGTATGGTGGTATCAAAGTGTCGGAATGGTGGTATCAAAGTGTCGGTATGGTGGTATCAAAGTGTCGGAATGGTGGTATCAAAGTGTCGGTATGGTGGTATCAAAGTGTCGGTATGGTGGTATCAAAGTGTCGGAATGGTGGTATCAAAGTGTCGGAATGGTGGTATCAAAGTGTCGGAATGGTGGTATCAAAGTGTCGGAATGGTGGTATCAAAGTGTCGGTATGGTGGTATCAAAGTGTCGGTATGGCAGGATGTCGTAGTGGCGTCATGTCTGAGTGACGGGATGTCGGAATGCCGGTTGCATACCCTCCCTCACACCCACGGTCATGGACGCGCTGCTGATTTTCAAGCCGCCATCGACAAATTGAAAAATGAGAACCTCGAGTCACTTGCAAACTTTCCGAAAGAGTGTGGCGCTGCTATTTCAGCTCTACAGCGGACGGTTGATGTTCACGGAAAAAAGATTCAGGATGTGGAGGAGTCCCTAACCGACACCTGTGACTAGGTGAGATGGCAGCTCGCTAACAAAGGAAAACGAAGCCGTGAAGAAACAACTTGATTACCTGAGCAATTACACACAAAGAGAGAATATCCGCATAATTGGCCTGCCCGAACCTGAGGAGATGCCTAAATCGACTGATTTTGTGTGTAACCTCCTCCGTGAAGTTTTTGGCCCCAATGTCTTTGAAATGCCCATCATCATTGACCGCGTCCACCGAACCGCCGGACCCAATCCACCAGCTGACGCCAGGCCACTTCTGGTTTGGATGCACAGCTAGAGTACGCGAATTGGTGCTGCGTCTCGCCAGCTGTCATGAGGGGCCGATTTTGTACCGAGACAAGCGGATTCACTTTTTCCCCGTGAAACGCAGACTTCACCAGGCTAACATCACCTTCCGTCTCTACCGTCCCGCCCGTCTGGTTTTCACGTTGGAAAACCAGAAGGTGAGCTTCACCGAGCCATCGGAGGCTCTCAGCTTTACTGACCGACATATGCCAGCGACCTCCGGTAACTCCACCAGTGCAGCTGACACTTGACTTCTCAGTAGCGGTGAGCTAACATGGTTTAACCAAGTCCGTTTGCCAGCCAGATGGTGTTTTGTGGCACATGATAGTTTGTGTATGCTTAAAACGTACACATAAACTTCCTGTCGGACTTCCACCTCAGTCGTTCTGCGCGAATAACTGCCGATGGGTTATTCCCCCTCAATGACTTGGGTTAGCCGTGTTACAGTTTGTTAAAAGCGACCCATTGTGTGTCAGCTGTTAATAGCGTAGTGTTACATTAGTCTGTTTTGCGGTGGCACGTTTGACCTTTTCTTATTGTTTTCGCTCCAATATTAATTGCCTTCCGCCTCCATGTGTGGTGTTCTGTACACACGTAAATTTGCAGTTCTTTTTGTATTGATACTGGCAAGATAACGTCACTCTCTTCTGCTCAGATGAGCCTGGACTAGTACTATGTTCCCCCCCTCTACTTTTTCTTTTCTTTTTCTTTGCTCAACTGAGATTGGCAGTTATAAGTTTATGGACTTTACGTTTAGTGGCTCATGCTGGGAGCAGCTGTCCAATACCCATCCAGTGTGCTTTTAATTATTCTTTGTTGTTTTGTTATTCGGCCTAATTTTACAGTGACACACAGTGTCTCAGTCCTTTTTGGATTGGTTTATTAAATTCCCATTCCTTTTGTAGAATTATTTTCCCAGCCTTAAATGTTTATTTCATTGTTATTATTATTAACATTTTATTAAGTGTTACTCTTTTTTTTTTTGCCCTCCAAATAAATCGTTATTATCATTATTATTATTTTTTGGTTTTTGGTTTTCTCTCACCTTTATATTTTACTTTTGAGTTCTGATTTTGGTCTTCAATGATCTTGATTTGTTATTTGTCTCTGGTTTAAAGATCTAGTTAATTTTATAAAACATTAGGCATATATACATAAAAGTTTGCTACTTTCCTGATTGTTTTCTATTTAGCCGGATGCTGCTAAATAGGCATTGCAGTATGTATATACATACAGTTACGAAGTGTTGTAGGTCGGTTGCCTTCAGCCCATTTGGAGGGGTAGAGTGCAATCGCGTCAGTTTAGTCATGTCTTTTTGTGTTTGGTTCTCCTTATACCTATTTTTCTCCCTTTATTCTTTTTCTGTTGTGTTTCTTGTTGTTGCGTCTCTGTCCACCCCTCCTCCTCCTCCCCACCCCATCCTACCCCACAGGTCCAGTTACAGCTGCTTCTTCACTTCGGTGAAAGGTAATTGCACCAATGAGCTCTCTCTCTCTAGGAAACATATGAATCTGATCAGCTGGAATGTGAACGGTCTGAACAATCCCGTTAAAGAAAGCGTGTACTTGACCATCTTCAACACTTGGAAACAGACATTGCCTTTTTGCAAAAGACGCATCTTCGTACATTAGACCGCTTTAGGATCAGGAAGGGGTCTCAATCATTCCTTGAGACTTGTAAGTACGTGGACCCTTGGCGTTTCAAATTCCCTAACTTCAGATCCTTCTCTTTCTTCTCCTCTGTACATAATTCATTTTCACGGATTGATCATTTCTTTATTGATGCTTTCTTACTGGGTTCTGTTCTGTTAGAGCTTGTGATTACCATGGTATTGTTATTTCGGACCACTCACCACTCAAACTTGAGCTCGCTTTACAGGAAAGACCCCTAACTAGGTCGTGGCGGTTTAATCCTCTTCACCTCTCCAACCCTGAGTTTGTCACTTATGTCTCAAACCAAATTGACACATTTCTTTTGACTAATCCTGTGGCTGATAGCTCCTCATCTATCCGCTGGGAAGCTCTGAAGGCTTTTCTACGGGGACAAATAATTTCTTATACATCCCATGTAAATAAGGATCGCAAAAGTTGAATCTCTGACCTCACTTCCTCCATTCTCCGTCGAGATCAGCAATATGCAGTAAACCCTACACCCGAACTCCATAAAGATAGGATCACTTTACAAACAGAGTTTGACCTCTTAACAACTCAGAGCGCAGAGGAGTCACTACTTAAGTCGTCTTAACGACTCTACATAAATTGTATGAAGATGGGGATAGACCCACTAGACTTTTAGCCCATCAGCTTCGTCAAAAGGCTGCCTCTCGCACCATTCCTTCTATGAAAACTGTCTCCGACTCTATCACTTCTGATCACAAGCTCATCAACAATGAGTTCAAAACATTTTACTCCAGTCTTTACGCTTCTGAATCTCAGCTTAACCCAGACCAATTAGTTGATTTTTTCAATAATTTAAATATTCCCAAAGTTCATTTCATTTCAATTCAATTCATTTTTATTTATATAGCGCCAAATACAACAAATGTCATCTCAAGGCACTTAGATAGTAAGTCCAATTCAAGCCAATTGGAATTCAATTAATTAATAATAATCATAATTCATAAAATAATCCAATTCGTTCATATAGAGCCAATTCAAAAACAATTTCCTAGCTAAGGAAACCAACAGATTGCACTGAAAACTTTTTGTTTTTCGGTCCAATCTCCCGACCTGAGCGGCGTGCCTGAGGCGACTGTGGAGAGAAACGACTCCCTTTTAACAGGAAGAAACCTCTGGCAGAACCAGACTCAGGAAGGGTGGCCATCCGCCTCCACCAGCTGGGGTTTGAGAAGACAGAAAGGGGGGGGGGGGGGGCGGCGGCGGCGGCGGCACTGTAACACCATTCAAAGGATATCTGTTGGAACAGGGAAACACGAGTTAATGACCACAATAATGTCACATATACATAAAGAGAGTAAAGTGAGGAAAGGTGTGACAGATGAGGCCCCCCAGCAGTCTGGGCCTATAGCAGCTTAACTCTGGGATGTTTCAGGATCACCTGAGCCATCCCTATTCAAGGTAAACACAAGAAACTTGTGCTAACGAAAATAAATAAATAAATAAAGGACCAGACTCAGTGAGTAATTCCCTATACTCCCTATATAGATCTGCTCCTCACACCACAACAACCATCTTTTTACAGCCACAAGCTACCTCAGCCTCTCACCAACTGCACACCAGTCACAGCGGGGTGGGGATGCAAACCCTGGTTCGGGTAGGGGGTAATGAAAGTATAGAGGGTGCCAGAGGTGGAGGCAGGACAAGACACACTAGCAGATACACTATCAGATTCAACAGACCTAACTATAAGCTTTATAAAAAAGGAAAGTTTTAAGCCTGGTCTTAAAAGTGGAAAGGGTGTCTGCTTCCCGGACATTTACTGGCAGCTTATTACACAGAGAGGGGCCTGATAACTGAAGGCTCTGCCTCCCATTCTACTTTTAGAAACTCTGGGAACCTCAAGTAAACCTGCAGTTTGGGAACGAAGTGCTCTGTTAGGAAAATATCTTACAATGAGATCTTTAAGATATGATGGAGCTCGGTCATTAAGAGCTTTATATGTAAGGAGAAGAATCTTAAATTCTATTCTGAATTTAACAGGGAGCCAATGAAGAGAAGCTAGAACTGGAGAAATATGATCTGCTGCAGCATTTTGGATCAACTGAAGGCTTTTCAGAGAATATGTGGCACAGCCCAATAATAAAGAATTACAGTAGTCCAATCTTGAAGTAACAAATGCATGAATTAGTTTTTCTGCATCACTCTGAGACAAGATGTTCCTGATTTTAACAATATTACGAAGGTGAAAGAAGGCAGTCCTAGAAACCTGTTTTATATGCGAGTCAAATGATAAGTTCTGGTCAAAAATAACTCCAAGGTTCCTCACTGTAGAACTAGAAGCCAAGGAAATACCATCTAGAGTAACTATATAGCTAGACAATTTCTCCCTGAAACGCTCAGGTCCAAAGATAACGACTTCAGTTTTGTCTGAGTTTAGAAGCAGACAGTTCTGAGTCATCCAGGTCTTTATGTCTTTAAGACATGCTTGTAGTCTGACCAACCTATTGGGTTCATCTGGTTTTATAGATAAGTACAGCTGAGTATCATCAGCATAGCAATGGAAATTTATGCCATGCTGTCTAATAATGTTACCTAATGGAAGCATGTATAAAGTGAAAAGAATTGGTCCAAGCACAGAACCCTGAGGAACTCCATGACTTACTCTGGTGTGTGAGGAAGATTCTTCATTTACAAGAACAAACTGAAATCTATCAGATAAATATGACTTAAACCAGCCTAATGCAGTTCCTTTAATCCCAATAACATGTTCAAGTCTGTGTAATAAGATACTGTGATCGACCGTATCAAATGCAGCACTGAGATCCAACAGGACAAGCACAGACACAAGTCCGCTATCAGAGGCTAAGAGGAGATCATTGGTAACTTTCAGCAGTGCAGTTTCTGTGCTATGATGCACTCTGAATCCTGACTGAAACTCTTCAAACAGATTATTTCTGTGGAAATGATCACAAAGCTGAGCTGCAACTATTTTTTCAAGAACTTTAGACATAAAAGGGAGATTGGATATAGGTCTATAATGAGCCAACACTTCTGAATCAAGAGTAGGTTTTTTAAGTAAAGGTTTAATTACAGCAACCTTAAAAGGCTGAGGTACATATCCTGTCAACAAAGACAGATTGATCAAATCCAATATGGAAGTGTCAATTAAGGGGAAAACCTCCTTGAACAGTCTGGTTGGGATTGGGTCTAAAACACAAGTTGATGGCTTAGAAGAGACTATTGCTGTTGTTAGTTCAGAGAGATCAACTGGACAGAAGCCGTCTAAATACAAATCAGGTTCTAAAGATACTTCTAAAGCTGCTGTACTTGATGATACATCACTGATAATAGTGGGAAGGACTCCATCAATCTTCTCTCTGATAGAAACAATTTTATTAATAAAGAAGCTCATGAAATCATCACTGCTGAGAGTTAAAGGAATACCTGGCTCAGCAGAGCTCGGACTCTTAGTCAGACTGGCTACAGTGCTGAAAAGAAACCTGGGATTATTCTTATTCTCTTCTATCAATGATGAATAATAAGCAGTTCTAGCTTTACGAAGGGCTTTCTTATACGTTATTAAACTATCTTTCCAGACTAATTGAGACTCTTCTAAATTAGAGGAACGCCACTGTCTCTCCAGCTTTCTTGCAGTCTGCTTTAAAGCACACAGCTGTGAATTATACCAAGGAGCCAGCCTCTTCTGACTGATTACCTTCCTTTTCAGAGGGGCAACATTGTCCAGTGCTGTACGCATTGAAACTATAGTGCTGTCAACAAGAGAGTCAAGTGTTGCTGGAGTAAAGTTTAGGTAGTCGTCCTCTGTCATATCTGCACATGGCAGTGAAGAAAAGGATGATGGAATTAATTCTTTAAATCTGGTTACAGCATCCTCTGATAGACACCTTCTATACGTAAATTTCTTCTCAGAAACTGTATAGTCAAGTAATGTAAACTCAAAGGTTATCAGAAAATGGTCAGATAAGACAGAGTTATGAGGGAACACTGTTAACTGTTCACTCTCAATGCCATAAGTCAGCACAAGATCAAGGGTGTGATTAAGGCAGTGAGTCGGTCTGTGAACACTCTGAGAAAATCCAATAGAGTCCAATATAGAATTAAAGTTCATATTCAGGCTGTCATTTTCAACATCTACATGAATATTAAAGTCACCCACTACAATGACTTTATCTGTACTCAGCACTAACTGGGATAAAAACTCTGAGAATTCAGACAGAAACTCAGAATAAGGGCCAGGTGGACGATACACAACAACAAACACAAGAGGTTTCTGGGATTTCCACTTTGCGTGGGAAAAACTGAGAATCACAGATTCAAAAGAGCTCAAACTAATCTTGGGTCTGGGACTGATTAGTAACCCTGATCTGAAGATAGCTGCCACTCCTCCTCCTCTGCCTGTGGTTCCAGGAACGTGAACATTTAAACAGTCAGAGGGAGTTGCTTCATTAATGCTAACATGATGCTAACATGATGCTAACATGATGCTAACATGATGCTAACATGATCCTCCTGCTGCAGCCAGGTTTCTGTAAGACTAAATATATCAATATGATGATCACAAATCAACTCATTCACTAACAGAGACTTGGAAAGGAGAGATCTGATATTCAGCAAACCACATTTAATAGTTTGATGTTTTTGTTCAGTTAAAGTTTTTGTTTTAATAATTTCTTTTTGCACAAGAGGATTTGCTCCTTTTGTGTTAATCGA
Organism: Odontesthes bonariensis; assembly: GCF_027942865.1. Classification (NCBI taxonomy): domain Eukaryota; kingdom Metazoa; phylum Chordata; class Actinopteri; order Atheriniformes; family Atherinopsidae; genus Odontesthes; species Odontesthes bonariensis. The sequence goes on from NC_134506.1 coordinate 1,340,657, forward strand.
TTGGGTGGGTAGCAGCAGGTGGGAAGCTGCAGAGAAGTGTGTAAGACTACAACTCTGCATCCTGGTCTGAACCCTGGGTTGTCATGTTTTAGGGTGGCAAATAAATTCATCCATATTTCTAGAAATGAGAGCTGCTCCTTCCAAAGTGGGATGGATGCCGTCTCTCCTCATCAGACCAGGTTTCCTCCAGAAAGATTGCCAATTATCTATGTAGCCCACGTTGTTTGCTGGACACCATCTAGACAACCAGCGATTGTAGGACGACATGCGGCTAAACATGTCATCACTGGTCAGATTTGGCAGGGGTCCAGAGAAAACTACGGAGTCCGACATTGTTTTGGCAAAATTACACACCGATGCAACATTCATTTTAGTGACCTCCGATTGGCGTAACCGGGTGTCATTAACGCCGACGTGAATAACTATTTTACCATATTTACGTTTATCCTTAGCCAGCAGTTTTAAATAGGATTCTATGTCGCCCGCTCTGGCCCCTGGAATGCATTTGACTATGGCCGCTGGTGCCTCTAATGCCACGTTTCTGACTATAGAGCTGCCAGTTACCAGGGTTTTGTCTTCAGCGGGTGTGTCGCTGAGTGGGGAAAATCTGTTTGAAGCGTGGACAGGTCGATGGTGAACAACGGGCTTGACTTTAGAGCTATGCCTCTTCCTGACAGTCACCCAGCCACCTTGTAATCCCGGCTGCTCGGGTTCTGCTAGGGGGAGGCTAATTGAGCTAGCTACGCTAGGTGGCTCCACACTGGCTAAAGGGACCTGGCTCGCTATCGGTTGATTTTCAACAGTGCAGAGCCGAGCTTCCAATTCAGATAACCTCGCCTCCAAAACTACAAAAAGACTACATTTGTTACATGTACCATTATCGCTAAAGGAGGCAGAGGAGTAACTAAACATCTGACACACGGAGCAGGTGAAAGCAGGAGAAGGAGGAAGAGAACCGGTAGCCATGCTACGCTAGAGAACCAGACACACCGTTAAAAAGTGAAAATAAAGATTGAAGATCTGTAGGAGTGTGTTAGAACAGAACTGTAAGCTATAGAGTTTAACAATGCAAAATTGTGTAAGTTATAGATAGAAATAAAGTGATTATCAGTACTCCAAGCGGAGCAAGAAATTCCACGGTGCACAAGCAAGGTAACAGGAAGTGATGCAATACGTCTTACCGCAAAGCAAAGCGTCACAGCATCACAGTGTTCCCTGAGGATGTTTTGTTCCTTGAAGAAACTATCACCCCCGAATTTATAAAAAAAATCTATGGCTTCTCTGCAAAGCGGGTAGGCTGCAGGGCCGGATTAGCCTAGCAAGCCAGACCCCTACAGCAAAAAGCTGTACAGGGGTCTAGTGAAGCTGGATAGCAGTGTGGGCGGGATAAACGGTTGTCTGTTAAGTTTCCTCTGCACTCAACGCCACGCAATAGGATGGTGCAACAACCAATCAGAGCGATGAAGAAGGATTACGTAGTCAGCGCGACGGAAAGTACATGGTGGAGTGTAGTCTAATGTCAGAGAGGAAAGAATATTATTTTTCTTTTCGACTTTGCCTGTGTTCAGTGCAGTTATCTGTTCGTCTCGCAAAGAAAACTGTATATTTAAATCTTCTAGAGTCGCTGCCAAAGCCAAATGGAAAGACTGTTCGCTGGGCGCAGCCACTGTTTACCTCTCTCTGGAACTACACACTGAAGCGTCGCACCTCTGTCGTCACTAGGTAGCCCGGCCTCCGACCCCACTCCTCATGATTTGATTGGCCTGATTAAGTTTCGATTTTCAGCCTCTCAAAACGACCACAACTGACTAGACTAGCCCGGGAGCAAATTCAATTTGCGGTCGCTAGGGGCGTCTAGATTTCTAGGCTAGGGCCGGATGGCTTTCCAGCCGACTTATCTAAAAAGATTTCAGATAAATTAGTACCCCTCTTGCATGCAATGTATACCGAATCCTTTCAAACAAAAACTCTTCCTCCAACTTTATTCTTTATACCTTTTCGCTCCTCTTGAAAAAGGACAAGGATCCCCAGTGCTGCTCTTCTTTTCAACCTATAAGCCTCCTTAATCAGGATTTTAAGATTCCCTCCCCGTGAGCTGTCACCTTACCGTGGTGGGGGGGTTTGCGTGCCCCAATGAGTCTGGGAGCTATGTTGCCCGGGCTTTAAGCCCCTGGTAGGGTCACCCATGGCAAACAGATCCTAGATGAGGGACCAGACAAAGAACAGCTCACAAAACCCCTATGATGAACACTATGTTTGGACACCGTGTTCCCTTGCCCGGACGCGGGTCACCGGGGCCCCCCCCTGGAGCCAGGCCCAGGGGTGGAGCCCGCCGGCGAGCGCCTGGTGGCCGGGTCTGTGCCCGTAGGGCTCGGTCGGGCACAGCCCGAAGAAATGACACGGATCCCCCTTCCGACAGGCTCACCACCCGTGGGAGGGGCCATGGGGGTCGGGTGCAGTGTGAGCTGGGCGGCAGCCGAAGGCGGAGACCTTGGCGGTCTGATCCTCGGCTACTGAAGCTGGCTCTTGGGACGTGGAACGTCACCTCTCTGCTGGGGAAGGAGCCTGAGCTGGTGCGCGAGGCTGAGCGGTTCCGGCTAGATATAGTCGGACTCACCTCGACGCATGGCTTGGGCTCCGGAACCAGCCTCCTCGAGAGGGGTTGGACTCTCTTCCACTCTGGAGTTGCCCGCGGTGAGAGGCGTAGAGCAGGTGTGGGCATACTTATTGCCCCCCGGCTGTGCGCCTGTACATTGGGGTTCACCCCGGTAGACGAGAGGGTAGCCTCCCTCCGCCTTAGGGTGGGGGGACGGGTCCTGACTGTTGTTTGTGCCTATGCACCGAACGGCAGTTCAGAGTACCCACCCTTTTTGGAGTCCCTGGAGGAGGCACTGGAGAGTGCTCCTCCGGGAGACTCCCTCGTCCTGCTGGGGGACTTCAATGCTCACGTGGGCAATGACAGTGAGACCTGGACGGGCGTGATTGGGAGGAACGGCCCCCCCGATCTGAATCAGAGTGGTGTTTTGTTGTTGGACTTCTGTGCTCATCACGGATTGTCCATAACGAACACCATGTTCAGGCATAAGGGTGTCCATATGTGCACTTGGCACCAGGACACCCTAGGCCGCAGCTCGATGATCGACTTTGTAGTTGTATCGTCGGACTTGCGGCCGTATGTCCTGGACACTCGGGTGAAGAGAGGGGCGGAGCTGTCAACTGATCACCACCTGGTGGTGAGTTGGCTCCGCTGGTGGGGGAGGAAGCCGGTCAGACCTGGCAGGCCCAAACGTATTGTGAGGGTCTGTTGGGAACGGCTGGCGGAATCCCCTGTAAGGAGGAGTTTCAACTCCCACCTCCAGCAGAGCTTCAACCATGTCCCGAGGGAGGTGGGGGACATTGAGCCCGAATGGGCCATGTTCCCTGCCTCCATTGTTGAGGCGGCCGACCGGAGCTGTGGCCGTAAGGTGGTCGGTGCCTGTCGTGGCGGCAATCCCCGAACCCTGGCCTATGACATATGGTCACGAGCTGTGGGTAGTGACCGAAAGAACGAGATCGCGAATACAAGCGGCCGAAATGAGTTTCCTCCGCAGGGTGTCTGGGCTCTCCCTTAGAGATAGGGTGAGAAGCTCGGTCATCCGGGAGGGGCTCGGAGTAGAACCGCTGCTCCTCCGCATCCAGAGGAGTCAGATGAGTTGGCTCGGGCATCTGGTTAGGATGCCTCCTGGACGCCTCCCTGGTGAGGTGTTCCGGGCCCGTCCCACTGGAAGGAGGCCCCGGGGAAGACCCAGGACACGTTGGAGAGACTATGTTTCTCGGCTGACCTGGGAACGCCTCGGGGTCCCCCCGGAAGAGCTGGAGGAAGTGGCCGGGGACAGGGACGTCTGGGTCTCTTTGCTCAAGCTGCTGCCCCCGCGACCCGATTCCCGGACCAGCGGAAGATGATGGATGGATGGATGGATGGCTAAAGATTCTTCCCTCCATCATTTCTAATGATGAAACTGGTTTTATCCGTGGTAGACAGTCATTCTGTAATGTACGACGTCTGCTCAATATCTTACATACTCCTTCCCAACATTTAGTTGCTGAGGCTGTAATTTCGCTTGACGCGTAAAAGCCTTTTGATCGTGTCAAATGGAATTATCTTTTCTTTGCTTTAGAGAAGTTCGGTTTCGGTCAAAATTTCATTTCTTGGATCAGGCTTTTATATGCATCACCCATGGCTTCTGTACTTACTAATTATCATGTGTCTGACCATCTCCATCTAGGTAGAGTCACAAGACAGGGGTGTCCTTTAAGTCCCCTTCTGTTTTCAATTGCTATTGAGCCTCTCGCCATAGCACTAAGACAAGATGATAGTACAGAGGGAATCATTTGGCGCAGACTTATAAGGTCTCCCTCAATGCGGATGACCTCCTTCTTTTTCTGTATAGCTCTGATACCACTCTCCCTCATGTCTTATCTCTGCTCAGTTCTTTCGGGGCCACCTCAGGGTACCTACAGGGTAACACCCTCCCCCCTTCGGCAAATTGACATACCATTTAAAATTGTAAAGGACTCATTTAAATATCTTGGTGTGATTATCACTTGGACATACTCAAAACTATTTCAGGCTAATTTTGCTCCTCTTCTTGAGCACTGCAAGGCCGACTTTACATGTTGGGCAGTTCTTCCTCAAATTGGCAAACTTAATTCAGTGAAGATGAACATTCTCCCTAAATTTCTTTATTTTTTATGTCTTCCCATGTTTTATTACTTGCTCATTCTTTAAAACTTTGAGAGACCTAAGCGGCTTGGGGGCCTTTCTGCCCCTAATTTTCAACTATACTACTGGGCGTCAAACTTAACCAACATGTTTTTCTGGCTTTTATCTTCTGACAGTGCAAACTGTCCAGCATGGGTTAATATTGAAGCCCCCCTTTGTCACCCGTATTCCCTCTCTGCTCTCTTAGGGGCATCGCTTCCACTTCCAGTTTAAATCCCCAAACATAATGTTGCTGTGTGGCATTCTTTGAGAATTTTGAAACAATTTAAAGTTTCCTTCGGCCTACAGAGCATCTCTCTTTTCTCCCCGATCTCTTACAACCCCCTATTTCCCCCTTCTAGCCATTTCTTTTCTTTTAAAATCTGGCATGATAAGGGCATCTAAAAACTGGAGCACTTGTACATAGATGGTATCTTCGCCAGTTTCACACAACTTAAAGAAAAATTTGTTCTCCCAGGTTTTCCTTTTTTTCAGTACTTGCAAGTGAGGGACTTTATTAGGAAGTTCCCAGATTTTCCCTCTCTCCCACCTAAAACTAATCTGGATCATATTATTAACATGCTTTTACACTCTCAAAGGGGGAGGCTAGCCAAGGTTTATGAATACATAATTTAAATTAACATGCCCTCTCTAACTATTATAAAACAGCACTGGGAGGAGGAGCTTGGCTTTGACATCTTGGATGACATTTGGGATGCAGCCTTAGATCGTGTACACTCTTCATCCATATGTGCACGTCACAGTCTTATCCAGTTCAAAGTATTGCACCGTTTACATTATTGTAAGACTGCCCTGACAAAAATTTACCCAGACATTGACCCCCTGTGTGACAGATGCGAAATTCTTCCTGCAACCTTATACCATGTGTTCTGGGGTTGCCCCGAACTAGATCGATTCTGGTCCTCTTTTTTCGATTTAATCTCTAAAATATTTTAAAAAACTGTTACTCCCTTGACCTGTCAGCGCAAGGCTTTGTCATTTTCCTCCTTACTAGCGCGGCGGTTGATTTTGCTAAATTGGAAAAATTCTGCCCCACCCACACACATCTCGTCAAGAGTATCATGTGCGCCAACAAAGTCAGCAAACTCGTTCCCTATTGTGTCAGCTTGTTTACCCCCCACCCCCCCAACCCCTATCATTCAATGTGATTACCCTAATTTATACCAACCATTATCTTCAGTCAAATAAAATAAATCAGGTTTTCAATATATGATGTGATTAATATACCTCTAGAAAGTGCAAGAAGGCGAAATAAGGAAGGTTAACTGAAATAAGACTATTTTAATGTAAAACATAGAGTATACTGCTAAGCACATCATTGCTATCTGCATTGAGGAGAAAAAAAGAGAAAATAATTGAATAATAATAATAAAAAATGAGAAACAAATTTAATAAAAAACAACAATAGCAACAACAATTTAAGTAATCAAATTGAATTGAATAATAATTGAATTCTTTTTTTTTTTTTTTTTTTTTTTTTTTTTCTCTCCCTTCCCCTCCTCTTCCCTTTAAACACAAATTTCTTCATATCCATGCTTTCCCCTTCCTCTTCTCTTCCATCCCTTTACATCACGAATTCAATCTCTGCAGTCTTACGCAAAAGTCCAAGTCCTCAAAGCATGTCAGTTGTAGCTTATAGGCCATCTGTGCAGTTCACCGCCCAGTATTTTTAATGGCCTCAATTAGATCTTTTCTATTAAGAAGAAAGAGAAAGAGAAAGAAAACAAGAAGAGGAAGAAAAAAGAGAAAAAAAAAAAAAAAAAAAAACTTCCATAATCTAGCTTCACCTCGCTTAATTAGTTCAATGCTGGTCTATCCATCATATAGTCCTCCTTGGCGATGTAATTCTTTTGCTGCTTGAGCTGCGTTACAGAAAATTGTAGTTAATGTCACTATTAAAGACTTTTTAGCTTTGCTGATGGGGAAAGTGCAAACTAAATAAATCAAACTTCAAGTGCAAACTAAGTCATAGTAAAACTTTGCGCAAAAGTCCAAGTCCACAAAACAAGACAGTTATCTGTACGTCGCCCAGCATTATTAATGACCTCAATTAATTCCTTTCGAAAAAAAAAAAGAGAGAGAAAAAAAACAAAAAGAAACAAAGGGGGAAAATCCTTCCATGATCCAGCTTCACCTCACTTAATTTAGTGCTGGTCTATCCATCATATAGTCCTTGGCGATGTAATTCTTTTGCTGCTTGAGCTGCGTTAGAGAAGGTTGTAGTTGATCCGTCACTATAAAAGACTTTTAGCTTTGCTGGTGGGAGAATATGGCTTTTGACATCGCGTGCTTTCAATTGTAGCCTGATAGGTTTGTACAGGGATCTTGCTTGTCTTACTTGATAAGTGTAGTCATTGTCCAGGAAGATCCGCTGATCCTTATATATAATTTCGCCTTTTTGCCATGCTGCTTGTAGAACCTTCTGTTTCATCTCAAAGTCCCGAAAGGCCACAATGATGGGTCTTGCTGAGTTCTCCTTCTCCGTTGAAGTGCGATGGGCGCGCATCATGTCTAATACTTCTGTAACACCAAAATTCTCCGTGATGAATTGTTTTAGAAATGCTTTCATGTCCCCGCCTTCACTTTTTTCAGCCACATTATAAAGGCAAACATTGTTTTGTCTTGACTTATTTTCTAAATAGTTCACTTGATCAGTCAGTTTATCAATTCTTGACAACATAAATTCTGTTGTTGCGTCTTTCTTCACCTCGGAGTCGTCCAAATGACTAACTCTTTCTTCCAGATTTTCGATCCGTATTTCCATTGAGTCCACCTTTTGACGCGTCTCATTTGTTTTTTGGATCAGGCTTTTGATATCGCGCTCACTTTCCTGACGGAATTCCTTCAGCTCCTCTCTGAGATCTTTAAATTCTTTCAGTAAAGATTCTTTAAGTTGTTCGAACATTTGTTTGATATCACCTTTCTCCGCCATGCCTTTGTCTTCCATTGGGTTCTTCTTAGTTTTTTTCCCAAATTTCAGCTCGTGTAATTCCGCTGACTCTCTCGCCGATCGAAGATTCATTCCTTAGTATTTTTAGACATTTTTTTTAAACATTATTATTTCATTTTAGTAGAGTTATTTTCAAATTTTCTCGGGGTTGGTGAGAACAAAGGATTCAGGTTGACACCATGTCACCGGAACCGGCTAACGCCCTGATCTTAAGGATGTCTACAACATCAATCACCATGAGCTACCGCCCTCCATGGATGGGGTACAGATGGAACCCGAATTCTGTATGTGAGTCTTCGTCTACTCGTTTTGTCTTTGTCTATTGGATGTGTTTAATTAATTTGTTTTTTGTATATTTTTGTGGCTTACTTGTACATACACCATTACAAGTTCAAACCACACATAATTACACACATGCATACGACACACTAGCATTTGCAAAGAGTACTTTAACTTATTTGATTTCATCATGTATGATCTTAAAATAGTGTCATTGAACGTGAATGGAATACATAATGTTATAAAGAGGAAGAAGATCTTGTTAGAAATGAAAAAAGAGAAGGCGGATATAATTTATTTACAAGAAACGCACTTGGAGAAAGAGGAGAATGAGAAATTAAAGAAAATAACGAATAGTAAAGTATATTATAGTTCATACAACACAAAGCAAAGGGGAGTAACAATAATAATTAAAAATCACATTGCTTTTGAAATGGAAGATGTTTTCACAGACAAAGATGGGCGATATGTTCTCGTGATAGGTAAAATAGAAGGGATACAACTCTCTTTTCTAAACGTATATTATCCACCAGATATTGGTATAGAATTTATGACTAAATTAATAGATTTATTAGTGATAAAAGCAAAAGGAATAGTTATACTAGCAGGAGATTTAAACTTGGTAATGAATGCTAAATTAGATTCAACAAGTACTAGATTACACAGAGCCGAAAAGAACGCTGATTTATTAAGGAAGGCATGTGTAGAATTTGGACTGGTAGATGTATGGAGAGAACTCCACCCAAGTAAAAAAGAATATACTTGCTACTCAGGAAGACATTCTGTCTATAATAGGTTAGATTATTTCTTTATATATAGAAATCATTTTACATTAGTTAAATCATGTCAGATTAGCTCCATAAATATCTCAGACCACGCAGCCATCTCTCTATCCTTAAAACTTAACTGCAAAAAAGGTAAATCCCTGTGGACATTTAACAATTCACTTCTAGAGGAAATAACATTTACAGAAAAAATGAAAAAGGAATTACAACTGTATATAGAAATAAACGACACTCCAGATATAGATCCAGTTACTCTATGGGAAACCGGGAAGGCTGTGTTAAGAGGTATAATAATATCTTACTCTTCAGCAAGGAAAAGATCTAAGGATGCATTAGAAAAACAATTACTTCATCAAATAAAATGTTTAGAACAACAACATAGTATAACAAATAATAAAAAGGTTAAACTTGAGTTAGATGAAAAACGAAAAAAAATAGATAAATTACGCATGATGGAAATCGAGAAACTAATGAAATTTACACAACAGGAACGGTATGATGGTGGACCAAAGGCATTAAAGGTACTGGCATATAAATTAAAGAAACAGCAAGAGAGGTCACACATAACACAATTAAACACTCGTCAAAATAAAGTTATAATGGATAAAGATGAGATTGCAGAAGAATTTGCTAAGTATTACGAAGACCTCTATAAAACAGAGACGAAAGTTGATAATGAACTAATTCAGAACTATCTTAAAAAACTTGAAATACCGAAAGCAACACAAGCCAACAACATTACTTTAACAAAGCCTATTACACTTGAAGAGGTAAATGAGGAAATACAAGGTCTAAAACAAGGAAAAGCACCAGGAGATGATGGCTTCTCAAATGAATTTTACAAAGCTTTTAAAGATCAACTTGGCTACCTACTGGTAAGAGCTTACAATCACGCACTTGACACAGGCAGATGGGCTCCAACATGGACATCATCTATTATCACTCTGATCCACAAAGAAGGAAAAGACCCGAAAAACTGTTCATCCTACAGACCAATATCCCTATTAAATACAGATCATAAAATATTAACATCAATTCTTGCCAAACGGTTAAAACACATTATCCCTAATCTGATAAATACTGATCAATGTGGTTTTATCTCATGTCGTCTCCTGTCAGACAATATACGACGAACACTAAACATAATTGATTATTCAAATAAAAATGAAGAAAATCTTATTTTATTGACATTAGATGCAGAAAAAGCTTTTGATTTAGTTTTATGGCCTTTCATGTTTGACGTAATGTTGAGTTTTGGTTTTGAAGAAAAATTTTGTAGATGGATTAAAGCAATGTACGCAACTCCGGTCTCAGTTGTTAAAACAAATGGTACACTATCAAGACGGTTATTAATTCAAAGAGGAACAAGACAAGGAGACCCCCTCTCTCCACTTCTTTTTACTTTTTATATTGAAATTCTAGCAATAGCTATAAGAAAAAATAAAAATATTAAAGGGATTACAATAGGAAAGGAAACGCATAAACTAGCACTATTCGCGGATGACATAATACTCTACTTGACCTCCCCAAAAGAATCACTACAACATCTGATGGGAGAAATAGAAAAATATAGTAAAATTTCAGGATATAAAATTAATAAAGGTAAATGTGAAGCTTTAACTATTGGTAGGGAAATGGATCAAGAACTAAAGCAATATTATAATATTAGATGGGACTCACAAATAATAAAGTACTTGGGTATTTACATTAGTTCGGATTTGAGTGATCTGTATAATAACAACTATAACATCTTAGAAGCGAAGATAAATCAGGACTTGAATAGGTGGAAATTAATCCCTGATGGAATTTATAGTAGGGTAGAGACAATTAAAATGATGGTGCTTCCACAGGTTCTCTTTTTATTTCAAGCACTTTCCATTTCAGTACCACCAATATTTTTTAGAACTTGGAATAAAAAGTTTGCAGATTTCATTTGGAATGGCAAAAAACATAGAATTAAATATGAGATATTAACTCAACCAAAAGAAGAGGGAGGTTTAGGAGTTCCACATATACAAAAGTACTACTTCGCAGCACAAATCCTAACAATAATGAATTGGATGGGAGAAGAATCTGGAATAAAATGGATTAATATTGAGAAAGAACTGTCGAATGGGTTACTTGGCTCTTTACCTTTCCTTAAAAAAGAGACACAAAAACAATATCTACTCACATTTTGTATTAGAAACACAATAAAGACTTGGAGACAATTATGCCATCATTTAAAAATTCATAGCGAAAGCGTGAAGCTAAGAAAAATGAGATATGACCCAGATTTTAAAGCACAAAAAGATGATAGCATTTTAGACGCTTGGGCAAACACAGGATTGACCGTTTTTGCACAAGTTTTTGATAAAAACATAGTAGTTTCATTTCAAACTCTTGCAGAGAAATATGCTTTACCACAAAAACACTTTTTCAAATATCTACAGGTTAGGAGCTATATTCAACAAAAGGCTGAAAAGGAAACAAATGATGTTTTAATTTTTTTATTAGAAAATAGAAATAAAAGCAGAAAGGGAGGTGGTCTAGCGAAGGCCTACAAAATAATACAAAGAATGACAAAAATAAAGTACAATGCAAAAGAAAAATGGGAGAATGAATTACTTATAAATATTACAGATAGTTCCTGGAGAGAGTCATGGAAAGATCATTTCAAAACAACTCAGTCAAAATGCTGGAAGGAGTTTGGCTGGAAAATTAATCAAAGATTTTTTATGGTGCCTAAACAATGTGCTCATATCTCAGGAGCTGACATAAATTGTTGGCGAGGATGTGGAGAAGAAGGTACGGATACACATATACTCCTTACATGCTCTTTAATAAAATCATTTTAGGAGGAGGTAAGGCGAGCTATTACATATATTTTTGATCTTAAACAACCTTTAACACCAGTAAACATACTAGGCATCGACTTACCAAATAAGATAAAAAGAATATACCGAAAATTTTTTCATCTCCTAAGACTTACTGCACTAAAGCAAATTACAAGACTATGGAAACAAAGTAAACAACCAGAGGTTCAGCTATGGTATAAAACAATAGAAAGTGTTCTGGAAATGGAAAAAAATATATTAATTTGTAGAAATTGCTCAGAAAAATGGAAGGAAATGTATCCAGACAATATGTGCAATAAAATGCGCCTATATTTTGAAAACAGAACAATAATATAGGCTACCAAATCTTTTATGAAGATGTCCACAAAGTTTAGGTATACCCTTCCACACCAACTCACTATACTGGCACATACATATTATTCAATACAACACCTACACTACACACACACACACCTACGGGAACGCCACTAAATATTTTCTTTTTTTTTTTTTTTTTTTTTTTTTTTTTTTTATGTCATGTCCCCCCCCCCTTCTCTCTATATATCTCTTACTTTTTCTCTCTCTCTCTGCCCCATTTTTTGTATGCTTATGTGTTTGTCTATGCGTCAACTGTCTAGTGTCATTTGTGTATCTTTGTGAAAAAAAAAAAAAAAAAAGAGTTTATATGGTGGTATGTTGAAATATAAGGGAAAATAACTGTAGTCGTGTATGGACATACACTGTGAACTGGAGAAAGAGGAAAGGGGAGAAAAAAAAAAAAAAAAGAAAAATAATTAAAAAAAAAAAATAATAATAATAATAATAAAAATAATTATATATATATTTTGTTGATGATGAAATTGTATATGTTGTACAACTATACCAATAAACAAAGTAATAAAAAAAAAAAAAAAAAGAGTATCATGTGCAATCTCAAATGAGAAAAGATCAGGTCTACTGTTAATGGTGCTCTTCAGAACTTCCATGGAACGTGGGATGGCTTTGTTGAATTCGTGAAGCGGTTAGATGGGTTACAGTTGGAGTGATAGGCTTTCAGCGGACCCACTGAAATCTTCCCTCTGTTTTGAAATATTCTCAGATATTACAAATGAATGTAACATGTAAACATCAAATAGACAGGTCCTTTGATAGTCAAAACCCTGAGTTCTTATTACTGTAATGAGTCAGTTCACACCTGTCAGCTGGTCGAGGCAGATGGCCTTTCCTGGTTCTGATTGAGATTTCTTTTTGTTAAAAGGGAGGTTTTTTTTCCACAGTTGCCTCAATGCACACAAGATGGGGGACTGAATAAAATTAATTATTTTACGTAAGACCCTCTAAGACTGTTACAGCCTAACACCTCTGTTTCTGAACTGTAATTTTCATCATTGAAGGACAGCAGTAGAGTTCTTGCTTCCCCACTAACAGCTTCAGTATCTCCTGCTCATAAGTCATCCATTGTTAGATCGGATCTGGAACCACTGAGCATGACTGACACTGATGCTAACCTAGCTAGCTCGGCTAGCTCTGTGTGCCACCTACACCCCAAACTTACCACCAATAGCAGCTTGTTGGTAAGTAGTTACTTGTAAATTTTGATGGTGGATGATTCTATTTTTTCCCTTGTGCTATCGCACACCATTTTTCTGGTGGCAAGGTAGTTGACTGAATTGAACACATCCCAATTCTTATTGACCTTCATCGTTACTGTCAACTTTGTTTTAACACGACAGTTCGAATGAAGTCAAGACTTGGAATTTTAGCAAACTACCAAAAGATCTGGTGCTACATCCCAAAACAAAGCTTATAAAAACCCAGTGGAATATAAAATATGAAATCTAAAAATATGTAACATAAAAACCCACAGCCATAAGGTTTTTTAACAGTGACTGCTAATGTGTTCTTCTCAAATTTATTTATTTATTATTATCATTTTTGTTCTAATATACCATTCCATCCATTATCTTCCGCTGGTCCGGGGATCGGGTCGCGGGGGCAGCAGCTTGAGCAGAGAAACCCAGACGTCCCTGTCCCCGGCCACTTCCTCCAGCTCTTCTGGGGGGACCCCGAGGCGTTCCCAGGCCAGCCGAGAGACATAGTCTCTCCAACGTGTCCTGGGTCTTCCCCGGGGCCTCCTCCCAGTGGGACGGGCCCGGAACACCTCACCGGGGAGGCGTCCAGGAGGCATTCTCACCAGATGCCCGAGCCACCTCATCTGACTCCTCTCGATGCGGAGGAGCAGCGGTTCTACTCCGAGCCCCTCCCGGATGACCGAGCTTCTCACCCTATCTCTAAGGGAGAGCCCAGACACCCTGCGGAGGAAACTCATTTCGGCCGCTTGTATTCGCGATCTCGTTCTTTCGGTCACTACCCACAGCTCGTGACCATAGGTGAGGATAGGAACATAGATTGACCGGTAAATCGAGAGCTTGGCCTTCTGGCTCAGCTCCTTCTTCACCACGACGGGCCGGTGCAGAGCCCGCATCACTGCAGACGCCGCACCGATCCGTCTGTCAATCTCCTGCTCCATTCGTCCCTCACTCGTGAACAAGACCCCGAGATACTTGAACTCCTCCACTTGGGGAAGGATCTCATTCCCGACCCGGAGAGGACATTCCACCCTTTTCCGGCTGAGGACCATGGTCTCAGCCTTGGAGGCGCTGATGGTCATCCCCGCCGCTTCACACTCGGCTGCGAACCGCTCCAGTGAGAGCTGAAGGTCACGGCCTGACGACGCCAACAGAACCACATCGTCCGCAAAAAGCAGAGACCCGATTCTGAGGTCTTCATATGCTGAACCTGCTGCTGATGGACCAACTGCTTGTCTAATATTTTGGATTCTGTCTGTGAAGAATTTGGCAAAGTCATTGCAGGCCATGGTGGAATGAAGTTCAGTTGCCACTAACACAGGATGGTTTGTTAGCCTGTCAACTGTAGCAACTGACTGTTTTTTTGATGATGTCAGAGAAGTAGGACTTTCTTGCATTCCTCAGTTGTAAATTATAAGTAAGTTTCTCTTTATAGATGCTATAATGAACCTGGAGCTTTGTTTTTCTCCACCTTACCTCAGCTTTCCGACACTCTCTTTTCCCATTTTTCACCAGTGTGGAATTTGGCCATGGAGACTTCTTCTTTCCAGAGATAACCTTCACCATAATGGGAGCAATAGCATCCATAACATTTAACATTTTACCATTGAAGCTACTGACGAGCTCATTGACTGAAGCCCCGGAAAGGGCAGGTGTTAAAGATATAAACTGTATTTCAGATATAAAGTCATGGATGGCAGAGCTTGGCCGACAAAATTTCAGCTTTTAAAGCAAAACTGGATTCCCGGGCTGAAAGAGTGGAGAAAGTTGTCTGTGACATCTTTCACACATACACGGAGTATACAGGAGAGGACGGATGCCCACACCTGAGAGCGCTCATCCTGGATCACCTGCGCGCACCGTCAGCGGAGTTTGAGAGATACTTTCCCTCCGCGAAGGACCCGAGGGTCGGAGAGGAATGGATACGGAATCCCTTTACTTTGGAAACATCATCGGTCCCATCAGCAGAAGAGGACAAATTACTGTTAAAAAATGACGGAGGCCTCAAGACTTTATTTACACACAGTTCAGTCTCATCATTTTGGGTTAAATTTATGGGAGAATACCCAGGACTCGCTGAAATAGCACTGAAGACACTGTTGTCTTTTCCGTCCACTTACTTGTGCGAGGCAGGATTTTCCGCTTTGACAGTCACCAAAACAAAGCAGCGCAGCAGACTGGATGTTGATAACCCTAACCCTAACCACTGACAGACATAACACCACGTTATGATCACCTCGTGTCTGGAAAACAGGCTCAGGGTTCACATTGAGGGTGAGTTAAGTTTTGATGTAAACGTTGTTTAGGTTGCGTCATGTTTCCCCACCCGGTCCGTCTGGAATATTACAGCTGCGCTCTGGTCCGTGCAGTCAAAAAGGTTGGGAACCCCCGTCTTAGGACATCACCTGTTTCCTCCCAGCTCCTTACGCACTTATTTGTTTCCTAAATTGTCTTTAT
Source organism: Odontesthes bonariensis (assembly GCF_027942865.1). NCBI lineage: Eukaryota > Metazoa > Chordata > Actinopteri > Atheriniformes > Atherinopsidae > Odontesthes > Odontesthes bonariensis. Next base: position 1,356,295 of record NC_134506.1, read on the forward strand.
TTTCTAAACTGTCTTTTTTCCCATTTGTCTCGGTACCTAACTTACTGCACTTACTCTAGCACTAGTTATGCTCTTAGCTGTTTGGTTTTAGAAGGAAATGCACTTCTGATTTCTTGTGACCTGAAGTTCTTTTGCCTACCGATGTGGAACACACTGATTGTAAGTCGCTTTGGATAAAAGCGTCTGCAGAATGACCGTAATGTGATGTAGTGTAATGTAATGCAATCTTCTGCAGGAGGCTGTAGTAGTCATCTGTGTAGAAGGTAGACATCTTGCTGCTAGTTAGCCTAACGGTTAGCACCTTTCCAGGCTATTTAGCTTTAGCTGAGTGCTAGGTTCCCAGACACTGTAGATCAGGCTTCAGCTGTGTGTAGGCCACGCACACGGAGCGCTGAAGATAAAGAACTATGAAAAAGGTTGCTGTTTCTGTTTAAAACACTTTAATCCCAGAGATTTATGTCCAGTGTCAAGAAGCTCTCACAGATAGGCTCACATGGAAAAATGGGAAAAATCCGCATGAAATCAATAAAATAAGCAAAACAAGCAGAGAGCAGGTAGAGTAAGCGTCCGCAGGACGAAGCAGGAGCCAAGATGCCAAGTACGGTAGTTCATTTTTAAGAACTACCGTTCCTGCTTCGAGCAATTTCTAAACTTCAGCTCACCCTACCTTTATCTCTATGAGATTGGTATGTGCTATATCCGATGAGGTGTAGTTTAATCAGCCGATCGAGTTACCTGTTGCTCGATCGGCTGACTCGGCAGTAAAAATATTATTACGCGTCTGGCTCCCTCACCTCCTCCGGGCTGCTTTCTCCACCCTGCGGCCTCAGCCTAACTACCATGAAGATATCTGGTTCGTTGTCATGGGCTCTTCCCATCCGGATCATCACCTGATTCATCTTCTACCCAGTGACACAATACTCCAGTACACAGTAGTGGAACTTCTCTGCGGAGCCGCCGCTGCCGCTGCATCGCTCGGCTCCCCCGCCGTAAATACATGCATCATAGGTCCCGATGCCACTTCATCTCTGACAACTTGAAGACCATCTGTTCCTTCCGGTCTACCTGTCATCTCTCTCAAAGTCACCGTTCATCTGCTCGGACTGTGGACCGCAGCACGCTAGCTTACCCAGCTAGGCTGGCTAGCGCCGAACCCACGGTCAGTCTCAGCTTCGGGCTCTTTAACTCCTGCTCGCTCACCAACAAAAGGTCTGTTGCTCAACGATCTGATCACTGATCGTTGGTACGGTTTCTTTTGTTGCTCAACCTAACTGCCCTGCCAGAGTTTGTTTACATCTGTCAACCCTGTGCGGCCGGCCGGGGCGGTGGTCTCGCGATACTTCACAATGACAAGTGTAAAGTATCAGTTGTTACTGTACCTCTACATGTCTCGTTTGAATCCATCTCTCTACAAATCAATGGGTCGACTCCTACCATTCTAACCACCATCTACCGCCCTCCTAAGATAAACACTGGCTTTTTAAAGGAATTATGCTCCCTATTCCTTAATGTTATCCTCCCTGGTGATTTTAATATACACATGGACAATACCACAAATCCACTGACAAACGAATTCACATCCTGCCTTGATAGTTTTGGACTTCAGCAATTTATTAATTTTCCTATCCACTCCAATGGTCATATTCTTGATCTCTTATGCTGCTCTGGTATCACCCCTCTTCACTGTGTTGCATCTGACCCATCCCATATCCGACCATAAGCTGGTGTCTTTCAAAGCTTCTTTACCAATATTCAAAACCAACCCATCTCGTTCCATCTGCTTCCGTAACATCAAGAACATGTTGGAAAACATAAAATGTGAATTCCAAATCAATACAATGTATTATAAAGGGACCTGGCAAATCAGAATCTGTTATATGCTAGTGTGTTGCTGCTCTGAAGTGATACACGAAAGAACAAGCTGTCAATAGAAAGTCCATAAAGAGGCTAAGCTAAGATTTAAAAGGCTATTAAAATAGGCATGAAATAGGGAGGCCACTTGGGCTATTAAACTCTTTGTGATTAAATGCATCTGAGGATACTGAATACTGAATGTGTGGTCATGTTCACTCTGAGTATTTTTTTTGTTTGGTTGAGCGAAATAAGAAATTGATCCAATCAGTAACTAAAACCCTTTAAATGCTCTCAAGATGAGTTTCACTAGTACATCAATTCAGAACTCTAAATGCTGAGTGAGAAAACACAAAGTAATGAACAAACCTTCTGTTTCATCTGGGCTGCACGGCGGGGTGGATATTAGCACCACACCAAGAAGGTTCCTGGTTCTAATCTCAGCTTGGTTCTTTCTGTGTGGAGTTTGCATGTTCTCCGCATGCTTGTGTGGGTTATTTCTGAATACTCTGGCTTTGTCCTGCAGTCCAAAAACATGCATATTAGCAGGGGCGCTGCTAGGGATTTTGGGCCCCATGAAAATCATTTTTACTGGGTCCCCAAAAGCTGGCCAGGAGGCCGGTGAAAATTTGTGATGCTATCTTACATAAAACTATGCATTTTTATGGTATTTTTGACTATCATTCCCATATTTGTGAAAAAAGAAAACATGACAGTTTACAGGTAGGTAAGCACTGAGCATTCTGAATACAATGGAAGTCATTTAGATTCATTTATTTGCTGCAACACTGATACTCTAACTGATACTTCTAAATTTAAAATATATATATATATATAATACCTATGGTCTGGGAGGGGCTTGGAGTAGAACCGCTGCTCCTCCGCATCCAGAGGAGTCAGATGAGGTGGCTCGGGCATCTGGTTAGGATGCCTCCTGGACGCCTCCCCGGTGAGGTGTTCCGGGCCCGTCCCACTGGGAGGAGGCCCCGGGGAAGACCCAGGACACGTTGGAGAGACTATGTTTCTCGGCTGGCCTGGGAACGCCTCGGAGCTGGAGGAAGTGGCCGGGGACAGGGACGTCTGGGTCTCTCTGCTCAAGCTGTTGCCCCCGCGACCCGACCCCCGGAGAAGCGGAAGATGATGGATGGATGGATGGATATATATATAAAATAAGGCTGCATGAAAAATACAAAACTTAAATAGAAAATAAATAGAAAATAAACTCCATGAAAATAATAGCAATTATCATCTGTGGAGAACAAAATAAAATCTCAGCAAAAAACAAAATGGCCAATAACCTATTCTCTGGACCCCTGCTAAATCTGACCAGTGATGACATGTTTAGCCGCATGTCGTCCTACAATCGCTGGTTGTCTAGATGGTGTCCAGCAAACAACGTGGGCTACAGAGATAATTGGCAATCTTTCTGGAGAAAACCTGGTCTGATGAGGAGAGACGGCATCCATCCCACTTTGGAAGGAGCAGCTCTCATTTCTAGAAATATGGACGAATTTATTTGCCACCCTAAAACATGACAACCCAGGGCTCAGACCAGGATGCAGAGTTGTAGTCTTACACACTTCTCTGCGGCTTCAACCTGATCATTTCAACATCATCATCTATAGAATGATACAACAAGCAAAAGAATAACATCAGCTGCACTCGACATATCTATTCGGAACGAGGCATCATTTTGACAGAGGGGAGGTCAACTGACTGAATCTGAACTGCTGCTAAACGTTTGACTGCATTAATCATTTAACTAAAACAACAGTGAACTGTAATACTCCAGAGTTTTCTTCAGAAATATGAGCAAATATGGGGAGAAAAGTGAGCTAGCTTATAGACATGGACAAAGTTAATATTCCAGAAACTTTCCACCACATGAACCACTCACAAACCCACCTTGCTTTTTGAAGTATTGGGTGACATACTGTCGACCATTTGATTCCTTCTCCTCTCTTTCTTTCCTTTCTTTTGGTTTGAGGCATATTGCCTTCTCTGCCTTCTTACCCGCCGTGGCGCTGTCACTGACAAACCGCTGATCCAGTCGGACTGAACCATTTTACGTAAATAGAGGGGGGGGGGGCCTTAATGTTTCCAAAACATATAAAGTTATTGTTGCCAGTACATTGTAAACAAATATATATTTGTGATTATAAGTTAGTTAATAACTTACTATCATATTAAGTTTTTGTCAGTATTATAATTTTATTAAGGCCTCTCTGGGCCCCTCTTAATCATGGGCCCCTAGAATTCTTCTGCTTTCCCCCCCCCTTTTCGGCGCCCATGGATGTTAGGTTACCTGGTGAATTTACCGTAGGGGTGGATGCGAGCGTACACAATTGTTTGTCTCTGTGGGGCCCTGTGATGCGGTGGAGACCTGGCCAGAGTGTACACTGCCTCTTGCCCATGGCAGCCATGATGGAATGAAGCAGGTATGAGAAATGAATGAATGAATCTATTCTGTTTTATTAGGAGGAGAAGATATTTCCTGCTCGCTTGTTACATTTAAAAAAAAGTAAGAGAGGGCAGAAACATTCAAGTTAATTCCCAACTCATTCTTTTTCTCATTCAAGTGGGCAAGCTTAGATTGTTAATACATTCCATTAGACTATACAGTCACAATGTGTCTACTTTCTGCGCAACTTTATCTCTTTTACTTTATCTCTTTTACATATGTTTAGAGAAATGTGTAGCACAAATTCAATTACTTAAGATGCTTGTTATTGATAAATTAAACATTCATTCATATATATCATCAAAAATAACTTTGATCAAAATTCTCTGAACAGTAATTATACCAAAAATAAGAATATACATAATACCATACTGTATCTTATCACACATTGGCCACTATAACAAGTCTGATTTAGTTATATGATCACCTAACTCATCTGGTAAATCAGCTAACTTCAACTGTCCCCGACACCTTATTATCATGGTTTTACACTGAAACTGTTTAAGGGATAGTTCGCCTCTTTTGACATGAAGCTGTATGACATCCCATACTAGCAATATCCCGCCTGTCGGCAGGCGGCAGCAGGCAGTGATATGAAGGGAGAGAAAATAGCACCAAGCGATTGTGAGGTCTGACATTTTCCTGGAGAACGATTTTGTGATGCAAATGTATTACTCTTTTGAACGCATATTGTTTTGAGAAGCAAAACGCTTTATTTTTGCCACCCCAGCCAACTAGCCGGACTACCTTCGTCAACGCCAAAACTCAGCTCACAGGACGCAGCAGGGGGTAAGAAAATGTTCATAAATGATGTTGCTGATATGGGATGCCATACATCTTCATGTCAAAAGAGGCGAACTATCCCTTTAAGTTGATAGATATATAGTATATAATACACACTTGCTGATCAGATACAATAGTTAACCTATCAATTTTTACATTGGCAATAGACCCACAGATGTAAATACTGAATTAAACCAAAACAAAAATGACAAACGTCCCAACAAGTTCTTAAAGTCTTTAAATGCTCTGCACAGTCTCATCCACCAAAAGAAAATGGACATAGTAAATGTGTATAAATACATCCATTGTGCAGTTCCTGTTCCCTTCATGATGTCATGGTGCAAATTGGAACAACAATGACCAGGATGACGGTGCAGGTAGCAGCTGCTATCAGTGCTCCAATTTTACACGCCTTAGCCCTCCTGAATTCTGCTTCTTTTTTCTTGAGCAGTGAGTTGTAGCCCGGTGTGTAGATGTCTTCCATCCAGTACTCCAGGTTGTTGGGGTTTAGGGACTCCTGGGTCTGATTCAACAAAGAGAGGCCATGAATGGGAATGGTGGAAAAAAAGACACAGTTATAGAACATATAAATTCCACGATTTCATGATAGTGTCTATTAATATAACCTGCATTTTGACAACTTAGCCACATCTGCATGCTACCTTTGTACCATTAGATAGATATATAGATAGACAACTTTATTAATCCCTTTGGGAGGTTCCCTCAGGGAAATCTCCATCTCCATCTCACTCGCACTCAGCACTGGTGGATTAGATTTACCCACTTTCCATAATTATTTTTTAGCCAATAGGTTACAGTATATCTCTAAATAGTGTAAATCTTGTCCACTAGAGCAGTGGTTCCCACTAGGGGTACGCGGAGGTACTGCAGGGGGTACACGGCGCACGGGGAGTTCTTTATTTATTTATTTTTTTTATTTATTAAGGCGTCACCCTTTTATGGAGGACTGTTTATGAAGGAGACTCCAGTTTTGTGATGAATGTTACATGAGTTAGGCCTGTTAATGTATTCTTAAAAAGAGAGAGAAATGAGTTATGTTCATGTATTCTTAAAAAAAAGAGAAATGTTACTTGTTTAAGTTAGATAACAAAGGAAGATTATTTGGATTTAGTATTTATGCTATTTTGGTTAATTATTTATATTTCAAGAAAATGTTTTTTATTCTTATGTTGAATTCAACTGAGGTTAAAAAAAAAAGAGAGAAAGCCTGAGAATTTTATGTTCAAGTTAAGGATATTAAATAAAATGATTTTCATGTAATAACCACTGTGTTGCTCTACTTTTGGAGAATCATCGCACGCGTTGTATGTGTGAGGGGGTACTCGTGGTGTGACAAGAAGGCTCAGGGGGTACTCAGGCCAAAAAAGGTTGGGAACCACTGCACTAGATGAACCATGGTTGGTTTTAGAAGAAGCAGTTTGCAATAACTTGTCAAACTTGCCATTTATTAGCCCAAATATCAAGCATAAAAAGTATTTAAAAAAACAATGACATCAAATAAAATCAAACAAATTGATTTGTTTAGCACAATTCATGTACAAACAATTCAAAGTGCTTTACATAAAATAAAAGCATTGCAGCGGGGAGTGGAAGAAGCATTAAAAATACATAAAAGAATATAAAGAGAAACAAATAAAATAATTTAAATGAATTTAAAAACAAGCAACAGTCCAGATAAGTTCAAAGATAGCGTGCAGATTTCATGCATAGACACATGAGAACAGAAATGTTTTTAACCTGGATTTAAAAATGTCTCCATCTGGTGAAAGTTTAATCTCCACTGGCAGTTTGTTCCACTTGTTGGCAGCATAACAGCTAAATGCTGCTTCTCCATGTTTAGTCTGGACTCTGGACTGGACCAGCTGACCTGAGTCCTTGGATCTAAGAGCTCTGCTGGCTTTATATTCTCTGAACATATCACAGATGTATTTTGGGGCTAAACCGTTCTGGGATTTGTAAACCATCAGCAGGCTTTTAAAATCTATTCTGTGAAAATATTCTCTCTCATCCAGGTGTTTACTTCCTCCAGACACTGACACAGTACGTCTGCTGGGCTGCAGTCGTCCGGTGACAGAGACACATAAACCTCCCTCTCTGTCCCACTTCTCTCCCCTCTCTGCAAATGAGGTCCTTCACCTTGTAACATCCAGCCGCCCCACCACATGTTCCCTTGACCCAGTCCCTTCCCCTCTCCTTCATTCTGCTGCACCTGATCTTCTTCCTTACCTGACCCACCTCATTAACACATCTTTGACATCAGGCTCTTTTCCTTATGCTTTCAGGACTGCCAGAGTCACTCCTCTTCTAAAGAAACCAGCTCTTGACCCTTCAGAGATCAAGAATTACAGACCGGTATCCCTTCTACCCTTTCTGTCCAAAACTCTTGAACGTGCTGTCTTTAAACAACTGTCCTCTTACCTCCACCAGAACAACCTCTTGGATCCCTACCAGTCCAGGTTCAAGGTGGGCCACTCAACTGAGACGGCCCTCCTAGCAGTAACTGAGTCACTCCAAACTGCTCGAGCTAACTCTCTCTCCTCTGTCCTGGTTCTCCTGGACCTGTCTGCAGCATTTGACACAGTGAACCACCACATCCTTCTCTCTACCCTGGAGGGAATGGGGGTTTCTGGCTCTGCACTCTCCATGTTCTCATCCTACCTGACAGATCGCTTCTACCAGGTCACACTGAGAGGGTCTGTGTCGAAGCCACGTAGGCTCACTACCGGGGTTCCCCAAGGTTCGGTCCTGGGTCCTCTTCTTTTCTCCCTCTACACATCATCTCTTGGTTCTGTCATCCACTCCCATAACTTTTCCTACCACTGCTATGCAGACGACACCCAGCTGATTCTGTCTTTTCCCCCTTCTGACACCCAAGTGGAAGCACGCATTGCTGCGTGCCTGGCAGACATCTCGGGGTGGATATCGATGCACCACCTTAAGCTCAACCTGGACAAGACTGAGCTGGTGTTTCTCCCGGGGAAGGGCTGCCCATTCAGAGACCTGGCCATCACCATGGATGACTCTGTGGTGACATCAACCCGGACCGCGAGGAATCTGGGTGTGACCCTGGACGACGAACTGTCGTTCTCGCCAAACATCGCATCAGTGACCCGTTCCTGCCGATTCCTCCTCTACAACATCCGGAGGATTCGCCCCTTCCTCACCGACAAGGCAGCGCAGGTGCTCATCCAGGCTCTTGTCATCTCCCGCCTGGACTACTGCAACTCCCTCCTTGCTGGCGCCCCGGCTTCTGCCATCAGACCTCTGGAGCTGGTTCAGAAAGCTGCTGCTCGTCTGGTGTTCAACCTCCCCAAGTTCTCCCACACGACTGCCCTTCTCCGCTCTCTACACTGGCTCCCTGTAGCTGCTCGCATCCAGTTTAAGACTCTGGTGCTGGCCTACAGGGCAGTGGAAGGAACAGCTCCTTCATACCTCCAGGCTATGGTCAAGCCCTACACCCCCGCCCGACCACTTCGCTCTGCGGCCACCAGGCGCCTGGCTGCCCCGTCACTCAGGGGTCCCTGCGCACGATCGACACGGTCACGGCTTTTCTCTGTTCTGGCACCCCGATGGTGGAACGATCTCCCGACTGATATCAGGACAGCTGAGTCGCTGCCCATCTTTCGCCGTAGGCTGAAAACCCACCTGTTCAGGAAAAACTACCCTGATCCGCCCTCTTAGGACAGCATCTGCGCCGTCCTAGTTCCTTACGCACTTATTGTTTCCTCCGCCACTGGCACCCTCTATATTTTCATTACCCCCTACCCGAACCAGGGTTTGAATCCCAGTCCTGCTTTTCTTACCTCTTTTATTTCTTCCCCTACCTGAACCAGGGTTTGCATCCCATTCCTGCTTTTCTTACCTCTTTTATGTCTTCCCCTACCCGAACCAGGGTTTGCATCCCATTCCTGCTTATCTTACCTCTTTTATTTCTTTCCCTACCCGAACCAGGGTTTGCATCCCCACCCCGCTGTGACTGGTGTGCAGTTGGTGAGAGGCTGGTTGGTTATCGCACTTACTCTAGCACTAGTTTTGCTCTTAGCTGTTTGGTTTTGGAAGGAAATGCACTTATGATTTCTTGTGACCTGAAGTTCTTTTGCCTACCGATGTTGAACGCACTTATTGTAAGTCGCTTTGGTTAAAAGCGTCTGCAAAATGACCGTAATGTAATGTAATGTAATAAAGTTGTGTATCGTCTGCATAACTGTGATAATTGATGTTAAAGTTCTGCTATATCTGACCCAAAGGGAGCATATACAAGTTAAACAGAAGAGGTCCAAGAATTGACCCCTGGGGGACTCCACAAGTCATGGCCACTCGCTCAGATTCATAGCTGCCAATTGTAACAAAATAACTCCGGCCTTCTAAGTAGGACCTGAACCAGTTAAGGACCGCTCCAGAAAGTCCAGCCCAGTTTTCCAGCCTGTGCAACAGGATTCTGTGATCTACAGTATCAAACACAGCGCTGAGGTCCAACAGAACCAGGACTGAAACATTACCAGAATCAGTTTTCAACCTGATGTCGTTTAACACTTTGACCATAGCTGTTTCAGTGCTGTGATGACGTCTGAAGCCTGATTGAAAGTTATCAAGACTTCCACTTTCATTCAGAAAGTCGTTGAGCTGGTTCAATACAACTTTCTCAATAATCTTGGATATAAAAGAGAGATTAGAGACAGGTCTGTAGTTGTTCATCATAGAGTTCTGTTCTTTAGGAGTGGCTTAAAGGAGCCATGGCATGAAATTTTCCCTTTTTAAGGTTGTTTAACATTAATATGAGTTCCCCTAGCCTGCCTGCGGTCCCCCAGTGGCTAAAAATGATGATAGACCTAAACCATGCGCTGGAAATTATTCTCCGCCTTTGGTAATGTGACCATGCAGAGGGCCTGATCGGGAAAGCTGCCGCTTATGACGTGGGCGCCTCATATGACGTCGAGGTTGTTTCCCCCCAGAGCCCATATATGGCTATGCCAAAACTGCCTTTCCCCACCCACAGCTCTTTGGCCAGCTCATTGCGCTGTATATGGATGTCAAAAATCTGTGTAGAGCTCCTGCATCAGAACCTCTAAAGAGCCAGTGGACAGATTTAGTTTTTTCTGGGAAAGTGACGACAGAACCGAAGAGGTTTGTGTGTGCGCCAAATATTTCACCAACGAATGTTTCCAGAACTTGGGCTAATACCGAGCCCAATAAGGGAGAGCCCAGACACCCTGCGGAGGAAACTCATTTCAGCCGCTTGTATTCGCGATCTCGTTCTTTTGGTCACTACCCACAGCTCGTGACCATAGGTGAGGGTAGGAACATAGATTGACCGGTAAATCGAGAGCTTCGCCTTCTGGCTCAGCTCCTTCTTCACCACGACGGGCCGGTGCAGAGCCGCATCACTACAGACGCCGCACCAATCCGTCTGTCAATCTCCTGCTCCATTCGTCCCTCACTTGGGGAAGGATCTCATTCCCGAGAGTAAGTAATTTAACGCTCTATAATTGTGTTGCTTTCCTGTATGTACAGTATAGTTACATAGCTTGTTACCACAAGAAAGGGTTTGTATCGTTAGCTATGCAGCTAATAGCATCTGCAAGCTCTTATCTCTGCCAACTGGGCTGTTGGAGGTGTTTGCATGCCCATGAGATGGTTAGCTCGCTCATTTTAGACCAAAACCCCCTAATTCAAGCTTCCTGAAGAACAATGAATCCGCAAATTCAGTGCATTTCATCAGGAAAATGATTCATTCATGTTCCAGTGCTATGTGCATCTTTGCAAACCAGAGCCAAAATCCTCACTCCTGCTTTCCCCTTCACGCACGTCCTTTTTTGTCGTCTTGCTGTGTCTTGTGTAGCACTTGCTTGATGTTTGACTGTGTTAGGAAAGTTGTTCACTAACTAGTTCGTCATATTGTCAAAGTAAGCTAATTTCAACAGGTTTCGCTAGTTTTACGGCATAGGGCTGCCGTGCCATCTACGTGCCATAGCAATTCACAAAACATTTGCGCATGGTACCACGGGCGTAAGTAAGGCCACACCCCCACCCTCTGCTTTGCCTCGCCTTTCTCCTCCTAATTTGCATTTAAAGCTGCAGACCCTAAACAGCTCATTCTGAGGATCCTAAGGAAAGCTCATTTTTGGGACTGGCTGTAATTCTGCACCAAGGCAGAATTTTGGGGAAAAAAACTCAGATACAGTATAAGGGGACCACTAAAGCCTATAAAACTATATAAAAGCCTCCATTTATTTTCATGCCATGCTACCTTTAAATAAGGCAGCCCCTCCCCACCTTTCCTCCCATTTCGGCATTTATCCATAAAACTAAAGTTTGGGGGGGCTGCTTCATTAAGAACAGTAGCACTTGTGCTCTCTGTTAACCATGTTTCTGTCAGAAAAAGGAAATCTAAATTGTGTGAAATTATGAAGTCAACTAACTAACAGTGACTTATTGGACAGAGATCTAATATTCAGTAAGGCTAGCTTTGTGGAGTTTACACTGGTCTCTGTTGGGGGGGTGCCCTGCATTTCTTGGTTGATGGTGGTCGCTGGAGTCTTGGCTGGGATAGAGACATCCTTTGGAGACCTTGGGTGATGTGGAGTAAAGGGTCTGGTGAGGGGGGAGGGCTGGGGGTTGTTTGCCTCGCTGCTGTGTCCTTCAGTCTAATCTGTACAGTCATGTTTGGGTTTGCCATCCCAACAGCATGACGTAAATGTGCACCAAGTAATCTGCATCCAGTTCGATTGGGATGCACGCCATCAGGTCTGAAACGCTCCTTACAGTTCCAAAAGATATTAAAGTTATCAACGAACTTAATCCCATGGGCGATGCATGCATTTGACAACCATGTGTTTAGGCCAAGAAGTCTGCTGAAAAGTTCAATTCCATTACCCACAGTAGGAATGGGGCCTGAAATGGAGACCCGGTGTGCTCCATAGTGACACAGTCTCTCCAACAGCAGAGAAAAATCCTTCTTCAGGATCTCAGAGCCACTCTTCCTTCTCAGAATATTAAAAGACCCTGTGTGGACAATGATCCTCGTGCCATCTGGATGAGTAGACAGAATGGTCGGCAAAATATCTATCAGTTCCCTGACTGATGTATCAGAAAAAGTTATATTTTCCGTCTTTGCCATTCTGACATGCTGTGTTATAGAGTCCCCGATCAGAATGGTGTCTATTCCTTTTTGTGTGGAGGTGTGGATCGCTTCTGTAGTCCTCACCTTGGTTGTGGGATTTGGGCTTCTCCTGATGATCTGGTTAGCCCTTGGCTGAGGTTTGGGGCCATTTCTCTTGTTTGTCTTCATGTTTGGGTTACATTCATCATCACACACTCTATTTTGAGTCAACGGATCATATCTATTGTGCAATAGAACTTCAGGTGGCGGAGTGAGTGCTGGAGGTTTAGTTTTGGTGCTGGGTTTACCTCTGCGACGGACAACATGAGACCAGATCCTGGCTGGGGTTGATGACTTTGGTTTGGCACCAACACTGTTCCAGTGGGAGATGTCAGTCGGACCGTCCGGTTTGGAAGCTTCACCAGATATTCCAGTGTCATTTGGACACATCCAGGGAAGTGTGTCAGCCAGGTCTGCAGTGTGAGATTCCACATCAGCTGTGATCCCGTGTAGAAAGATCTGAGTTAGTCCTTTGGCACACGAAGGCTCCACAGCCTGCGCAGGAGCTATAATAGAGTCAATAAATTCCTTGTTGTTACGAATGTCTTGGAGCGTTTCAATCCTCTTCTCGAGCTGTGTTATCCTAACAAAGAGTAGCTCACACTCTGTGCAGCTCACTGATACTGCAGGGTTAGGAGTCATTGTTCTGTCCGAATATCTTTGTAAACAGGAGGGCTAATACCATTTACAAATATACAATTAAAAGAAAAAGAATAAAATTATATCCAAGACTTGTGGACAGAAGTAGAATGATTTAAAAGTGAATAAAGCAGTAAGCAGCAGGAGGAAGCAGAGACACGTCTGCACTCTTCAGAAGCAGGAAGCAAGTCCATCAGCTCCAGGGCTGGACTGGCATCTGAAAAGGGACCGGGCACTTTTTGATCACTGAGGGCTCAGCGCGCATATATATATATATATACACACACATACACACACACACACACACACACACACACATAGTCTGGAAGCATATACTAAAGAAGATTGTATGTTTGTATGCCTTGAAATCAAACTGCGTTGCCTCAACCATGAAGAAATTGAAACATCCATTGCTTTAATGCTTTCCACCAGAACAAAACGTGTTTGCATGGTAGGATAGCTTAACCGCCATGACCACCACAGGAAAATTCAACTCATGAAGACACTATTAAAATATCAGATACACATTGCCAACAACAAAGTTAATCTACCATGTTTTTACAGCAGGTCACGCAATAAATTGGAGTGAGCGCGTAGCTCACAATCTAGGTCTGTGGCGTAGCTATCAGCGATTCCCAAACAGTAGCACACCACGGCTAGTCGGCTTCTTGCCTATCCCTCTACCATGCAAAGACTTAAGATAGTACGAGATGTCTTGATAATGACGTGGCATGCCATTACATTATATGTCTAAAATCATAGTTGCACAACAAGACACGACAAGCAGTAGAGTAGAAATAAGAAATGTGTTGGATTTGAGAAAGTGTAAGGGGGGATGCCATAACTAATACGCACTAGCAATTACAGCACAGGTCGTCCTTGTGACAGCTGACAGCCTGGTCAAGAGAAATGGAAGATTTCTATGCGGGCGCAACAATACAAGAAAAGTGTATGAAAATAAATCAAATGGGTATTTTTGACTGATTTGAGAGAGTGGGGACGACAACTTCAGTTTTAGTTTCAGGCAACACATGGGAAAAACGCCGAAGCGGTGAATAGCTAATCTTCCTAGCTAGCTAGGGTAGTTCTAGAGGGCACTAGCAGAATTTAAACACACATTGACCTTGTGAAAGCTCAAGACAAAATGGAAGATTTATATATGCTTGCGCAACATTACAAGAGAATGCATGAAAATATACCAAATGGCTATGTTTGTGACTGATTTGCTGAAGTCAGGATGACAACTTGGTCTCGGTTTCAAACTTTCAGGCAATGGGAAACGAAACGCCGAAGCGCCCAATAGCTACACTGCATTGGCTAGCTAGCGGGTGTGTTGAGATGAATTCTAATCTCAATCTCTCCCTGCTGGGTCACGTCTCCTATCTCCGTTTCCTCCTCCTCTGGTTCCCCAGCTGGAACAACCATCTCCTCCGCCTCCGCCTCCTCCTCCTGTTCATTCTCCAGCACCTGTGCGCTCGTTGATGTACCGGCGGCGGCCCCACTGCCCCAACCTGAGGTCGAGCAGCCAGGTTCCGCATCTCCCACGGCCCCACTAACCGAACCTGAGCTCGAGCTTGTGCTTTTAAACATGTCAGTGATTTTAGCGCATTTTACTGCGTCGTCTTTAAGTTTTTTTTTCTCTTTTCCTTCCGCTTGTCATGGCCACTCTTTTGTTTCTCCATTTCGCGTCCTCTTTATCCACCAGAGCTTTAGCCGAATATAGCCAAGTCAGCTAAACTTGGGGTTATAATGATGATGATGATGACTTGGGTCAAGTGGGCCTGTAGGGAGGGGCGGGCCTTTGACAACGTTAGGCATTCTCATTGGACTAGCGCTCTGTGTGTCAGGAGAAACATCCAATGGGCCCCGACGTGTCATTTTTTTGCCGTCGCAGTCAATAAAAAATATAATATATATATGTATATTTTATTTACGGCCCTCGGAGGGCCCGGAGGGCCCAAATCGCGGGAGGGCCGTTCGGGATATGCCCGAACGACCAGATAGCCGTCCAGCCCTGATCAGCTCCTCTCTGACCGCCTGTTCGGAATTCCTTAAAATAACGCAGTCTTCACTATGCCCATGCAATCGTACACACATAATGACATTCTTCAAAACAAGGATTTTGGAGGGGGTGTGTATGTGTGTGGACGTGCAGAGTGTGGATGACCCCACACCCCACGGCCACCCATCCCTCAGTTTTAGTTTCACCTTAGATATTCATACACAAGACACACTGACACCTCACACACATTTACACCTAGGGCTTTGGTGGGTGGGCGTGTCGGGTAATACCTTACCCTAACCCTAACCCTAACCCTAACCACGAGTAGTGTGGATAGCTCTGCTGCATTTCACCCTCACCCCCATTTTAACTGCACTTTAGCTATCATACAGTCAAATTACACTGTATTTTACACCCCCTCACACATATCCACCATCAGGGAGCAGGAGTGATGACGGGGAGGTCTTCCCACACCCCTGTTTTCTGTGCTTGGCCTAGGGCAGAGGCACCAGGAGGAGGGACTGGTAATCTGGTTCTGGGTCTGGGCTTGATGCATCTCTGGGAGGTGTCAGCTTTGCCTCGGGTGGGTGGAGTTCCCTGGGGGCAAGGCACTTACCACTCTATCAAGGTGGCTGGTGTGTGGCCCCTGGGGACCTCAGAGTAAATGGATGTGTGCCTGGATGTCCATGTTCTTTTGTCTCTGTGATGTGTGATGCGTGTATGTGTCTTTGAATCTGTGTGAATATGTGTCCTTGAATCTGTGAGGCTGTGTCTTCATGTGAGTGTGTCTTTCTGTCTACGTGAATGTGTGTCTGTGTATTTGTGAGTGTATGTCTTTGCATCATGTGCATGTTTGTCCACTGTTGGGCCTGGGTTTGGTGCCTTTTGTTCTCTGCCTGTGCTGTTCCGTATAATTAGTTACTACAGTGACTTTCCTTTGCATAAACTTGCTGCTGGTGATTTTGTTGCTGTTTCTTCGTTTGTTGTGTGTTTCTTTCCATTTATGTTTCTGCAGGTGCTCTTAACCATCCTGTACATGGCCACAGTTTCCTTTCTTTTTTTTTGGCTATTGGTGTCTATCTGGTCAAGCTCTCTCCTTTCCTCTCTCTTCACTCTCCCTCGTTCTTTAATTTCTCCTTTCAAGTATTATTATGGGAAAAAACTAACAAAAACAAACAATGGTGCTGCAAACTATGATGAGAACATGGGCACTGTGGACTTTTGCTTTGCTGATGCCTGTGCCTCTGAGTACAGCAAAAAAACAAAAACTCCATTTTGAACACCTCTGCTTCAGCACTAAACTTTATCTCGTGGCTTGTTTCAGGATTAACTTTAGTTGAAAACACTCTGCATTCCTTTTTTTCAGAGGTGGTTCACAAGTCAAGTTCACAAGGGAAGTTTGTGTGTCTGTTTTCATCTGTGAAATTGAAATTAGAATAGTAAAGTATTAGGTGGAGTGTTTGTTTTAATTAGTCAAGACCGTACTTCCTAATTAAAACAAACATTCTACCTAAAACTTAATACAGTACATAAACCTCTTTCACTCCCCTTCATTAGATTTACCACATCCTGTTATTTGTTGCCTCTCAGTAGAATTGCCTATTTTAGTTGGAGGGAGGATTAGAGAACCCCTTGAGAGTTCTGTTGTCCAGACATTAGCCACTAGTTTAATCTCCTGAGGCAAATCAGACTAATGGAAGGGGTAACACTAAAAGCAATTCAAGAGCGAGTCTTTGGACTTTTGAACAAGTCTTAAACTGTACATATAAAACGCCATGTTTGAGTATACGGTGGCCCATAAGAGTACTTGGTGCTAAGTCACCTTAGGCCAAAGATTAACAATTAATTTTGTAGTTGCATCATCAAACCTACAGGTATATGTCCTGGATGCTCGGGTAAAGAGATGCGAAGAGCTACCTGCTCTGGTGAGGAGTTGGATATGGTGGGAGGGAGAGATTATTATGAGAGAATTTTCAACATGTAACTAGGGAGGCTGGGGACATGGGCCATGTTCAGATCCTCCATTGTGAAGGGATCTTCCAGGAGATGTGGCCATATGGTTTTCCTCTGCCCGTCATGGCGGCAACTGGAAGACCTGCTTATTGGCATGGTTGCCCTGGAGTCAATTTCTTGCAAACTTTCTTGCAAACAGCTACTCAGAAAGGGAAAATAAGGCCCATCCAAGGCTGTATTTTTGTCTGGGTGGAGAACTGCTGACCCAAGCTTGGAATATTTTTGAGCCGTGGTAAAAGGACTTTGAGAATCACCTTAATCCAGCCACCAGGTACTCCACTGAGGACGCAGTGTCTGAGAACTTCGGGGAAGATCCTGAATCTCCATGCAACACATAAGAAGTCTCAGACTGGCGATTGGCTGACTGCGGTGGTAGTCCCCTTTTAAAAAAAAAAAAAGAGAGACCAGAGAGCATATTCAAAATATAGAAGGATCCCACTGCTCAGACTACGTGGAAAAATGTACTCCAATATGTTGTAAATGAAGCTCCAACTAATTGTCAAACCTTGGATTCAGGAGGAACAGTTTGCTTTTTGTCCAAGTTGTGGAACAGTGGACCAAATCTTTATCCTCACAGAGCTGCTCTAGGCAGTGACGTGTGGTGAGGCACTGACTCCTTCAGAATCAGATTTACAAATATATGAATTCAACAGAGTAAATTATTCACCATTTGACAGCAAGGGTTACCACGGCAACTGCTTGGCAAGGAAGCAGGTGGCATTGATGAGATCCTTCAAAATATTTTGGTTCTCCTTTACCTTAGCATTGTGGATGCTGATGTTCAGTCTCCAAAGCCAAGTCGATCCTGGAGATCCCAAAAGTTTTTAGCGCGATCTGGCTTTGAATGTGAGTGGTAGACCACTCATGTTTGCTGAGGCTTCTCTGCAAATTCTTCATGTCACAATATCCCATCTGAGTCCAGACATTGTCACAGGTTGAGAAAAGAAGGCAGGGAAGCAGAAAAAGCGGTTCCTTGCTGGACATCCACTAAGTCAGCCTTTTTTGCGCGTACCACTCTGTTTGAAAAGAGCGGGTCATTTTCTGTTCCGTATTCTGAAGCAAACCTTTCAGCTCTGGTTTTGATCTTCCTTTATTTATTACCCCCTTTTTTGATTGAAAGTCCAATTTAGAAAATAGTTTGAGCTTGGATATAAAATCCTCCATTCTGAAACCAGGCAGAGCCAGAGGGGAATTTTTTTCACTAATTGTAACCATGGACTCTAAGATTGTTGCTAGCTCGCTGTCACTTACTCTGCAGCTGCGGAGTAGCGTAAGAATTTCTGGGCTCACGAGTGCCCCCTACCTTGAAGCAAGAGAAATGCCTGCCTCACCCAGTGCGAAACAGGTTACACACATATATTATATACATCAGCTAAACTATGGAAGGTCGGGGGGGCATATATCAAAAGTGCCGAAACATTTTATTGGCAACATACGGAGAGACAGTAACACACTCTCATTGCATGGTAGAGCACAGTTTGTGAGGGATTGTGCAATCAAAGGTGAGGCTCAGCTTGCTGCTGCTCTTCCCCGTATTTGAATGGAAATGTGAAAATTCCGCGATTTTTAATTAAAAACAATCAAAATTGTTTAAATGGAAAATCAGTTTATAGTTCAAACCATTTGATAAATATAGCCATTTAATTTATTTGTTAATTTTATATTTTTTCCAGGATTGACCGCACGTCACTGGCTCTAGGGGTCATGGGAGTCTTTTTTTATGGACTTGGAGAAGGCTTACGTCCCTGTCCATTCTGTGGGGTGCTGTGGAAGTATGGGGTACTGGTCATACTCATTTACAGTGCCTCTTGGACTCTCACCTGTGCTGCCCCTTGTTACTCATCCTTTTGGTGGTGTAAATCGACAGGATCTCAAAGTCAAGTTGGGGAGAGATGCCCAATAACCCAAAAAAAAATAATTGTTACTTATTGAACTATAATGCCTAAACTGAATGACAATGGTACACTCTCTTGCACCTGCTCTGGTCTTTGTTTAATTAGCCTAATCAGAGAATCTTATTGATATACTGTTTAATAAAACTCTTATAACAATAAGGCAACAATACAATGAAAATGTTACATAAAAGTGAAAGGTGTTTAGATATCTGAAAAAGAGCAACTGGGCTCATTTCCTGAGGTTTTACATTAAATTTGAATGGCTCAATACCTGCAAATCCAGAGCTGTGAGCGGGTTTCCCTTTTCTCCTGGACTGCATCTATATTCCTTAATGGTCCAGGATGCCTGACTGCGCTTGCCATCTGATAAGCCGATAGGCCTTAGGTCAGTGTACAGAAGGCTGCCTTTTACATGGGCCTTGACAGAGGGGCTGAAGGGGTGAGATGAGAAAACCTGTTCAGTCAGGTAGGAATCCTTTGGTTTTGGGGGCCGCTGTGACTGGGAGAGCTCATACTGTTGATCTCGCTCTACCTAGGAAAAGCAGAAAAAAATAAATCAAAGGTTATCTGAAAAGCTTCTATCAACACACTTTCTTTAACCTTGAAGGTTTCTTCACACTGCTGTTAGAATCCTGTGGCCTTAAGATATTCAAAGAGTTTAAACATCACTCTCACCCATCTAATATCTTAATCTGTCAAATTAGTAGTCACAGATGGATTACAGAGCAGAAGGTGGATTTTCAGGATTTTGTGGAATTCACAGCTGCGTACTAGTGCTGGGCGGTATGACCAAAAATACATATCACGGTATTTTTTCACGGTATCACGGTTTCACGGTATTTTTTTTTTCATGCATAATTAGGTGTTCACAGCATTTTCTACAGATTGAGAACCGAATTAAAAATAAAAATAAAAATTCTTCAAAATAATTCCTTCGTTAATAATTGGTCACACAGAACTTTATTGTATTAATATTCACATCTTCATTGTAAACAAATGAATAACATAGCTAATTACACTGGTGGGACTGTTCAGCTGTTTCAGACTGATACCTCCGGTTCAGGCTGCTCCTCATCCTCAACACGCACGTCTCTTTTTCAATTGCGGAAAATATTTTTCAATACTCATCTGGATTGAAGCAGCAAACATTCAGTGTAAGAGTTTAAAAAACCTACTTTATTTGATACACAGCTGCTAGTGTTTAGACCTCGACAACCCAACTACATTTTTTTTTTTTTTTTTTTTTTAAACGGCAAACTTGCGACTAGTTAACTTTATAAAGAAGGCGTAATCGCTTGTTTGCTATGGGTCGGGACGGGACAACATCGTATTCAAAATATAAAATATTTTGTATCTCGCTGATGGAGACACACGCGGTGTGCACGGAGGGGAGGGGCTGTGTGTGTGTGTGTAGGCTGACAGAGAGACGGAGGGAGAGCAGGGAAAGGAAATGCAGCTTAACGAATACGAGTACTTTTTAAATAGCGTTTAAAATAATAATAATAACGAAACGCAATATGTGGCGGCCGGTGTTGAATCTGTGGCGCACCGCCACGAATTAGTCTATGTGTGGGAAACACTGCAATCCACCTTCACATTCGCGTAACGCAAGTGCTTATTACCACCTCGCACCCAGACAGTAAACATGCGTGTTTAGAAGCGCAACACTGAAAAGGGTCCCGTCTCAAATAGGGATGCAAATGATCGATTAATTCATTAATCATTAGTTGACTGATCTTATCGATCGACTTACGATTATTTGATAAGCGGCGTTTTTCACCTGAATTTCAGTGTTTCAATAGGGCCTTTAAAAATATCAGCTAGTTAAAACACTGAATTCAAAAAGTATATACAGTGGAAACCGCTTATAGTGGTCACGGATATAGTAATCAACCGCTTATATGGATCAAAAGGCTTGGGACGGAATCATTTCTATACAAATGCTGTTTAAATAATTCGTTTATAGTGATCAAGAAATCCGCTTATAATGTTCATTTTTGGCCATTTTATGAATGTAAACATGTGCAAAAATAATTTTAAAACTACGTGTAGCTATTTTATTTTTTACTCCCTTGATTCCTTTCTGGACGTCTGCTTCTGCCTCGCTAGCTAACGTAACGAGTTGACACCGGGCAGCAAGCGCGCGAATCATGGCTGGAAAAAGGAAGTCATGGAGGAGCATGTGTCCGAGGATGGGTGCTGGAGAGCGGATTGAATGCGTGTGTGACCGCTGGAAGCTCCAGGCTGGTTCTTGTAAGATGGGAGGCCGGTGTTCATTCGATTTCTCCTACTTGTCGAGAATTGCTACTTTGTGGTTTTGCGCATGCGCCAAGCCGATTTTCTAAGTTTCGTTTTCACACCAAGTAGCACAAATCGACAGAACACCGGCACAGAGGAGCATAGATCCGAGCAGGGGTGCTGAAAGGCGGATTGAATTCAAACTTTATTTTCTGACTTGTAAGAAAAAAAATGCACCGGCGGCACAGCAGAGAATAAGTAACGTACTGTATTTGAGTTAGCCTACAGTATGTCTGCGCACTGCGCAGTACTGTAATTAAACTTGCATGATAATAAAATTCAGTAAATACTGAAGCTATCCGTTTTATTTAATTTTTCTCATTGAAAAACGATACAAATGGCATTTAGATGATATTCTCCATAAAAAATAAATGAAATACCTGTACTGTAATACAACTTCGGTTTTAGTAATCAACCGCTTATAGTGTTCAAATTGGCTCTGGACCAACGTGATCACTATAAGCGGTTTCCACTGTATTATATTATGATAATTATATTGTATTATATTATATTACATATTCCTCAAGTAATTATGCATTAGGAAAAGAAAGCAGACATGTTTTTTGTGGTATAACAAAATACATTCTTTAATAAAAAATGTTTTTAAAAAAAGAAATAAATTAAGGACTGGCTCAGTTCGTGCATTTGAAACATTAGACATTTAAAACAAAAAACAATAAAGGAAATTAAATAGAGAGCCAAACAGAATATTATTGAGCCTATAGATTATGAAGAAACTGCATCTAGGCTATTTTAGCTGCCAATTCTCGTCGTTGTAGTGGCACGTCACGGTAATGTAGCTTTCTGTTGTTAGAGCCGTCCAACAGTCTGTTGTCAGAGCTACAGCAGTAGCAGTAGCTAGCGTTGTTTTAAGCTCACTCTACCTTTTTTCGTAGCGAGCCTCGAGGCGGGAGGTTATTGATGGCCTCGAAGGGATATTGTAGCCTGGCTCTAGGATCGCAATGAGATCCTGAAATCCTGCACCGTCAACTGTGTTGATTGGCATCAAATCTCTCTCTATCATGCTGCATATGCTCTCTGTAATGCCCTCCGCCCTTCTCTCATCACACGCTCGCCTTCCCAGTGTAGCTTTGATTGTAGGTTGACCAGGTGCACGGGTGCCATGCAGGACAGCTCCGTGCACGGTGTTCAAATGATAACTGAGTGAGCTAGTTGAACTGTTGTATTTCAATACCGCATGACACAGCGAACATTTGACTTCTTTGCCTGCATTAATAATGTTGAAATTGTCCCACACAGCACTTCTGTTCGCCCGCTTCATTTCACATCTCGCGAGGGTTCACTGTTCACCTCTCGTTCTCACGCTCTGTTCAAGTTACTACAGACAGTAGCGCCCTCTAGCGATTAATCGTGATTAATAAATTTTGTTCGAGCAACCTCTTGATCGACAATTAATCTAAAATCGATTAATCATTTGCATCCCTAGTCTCAAACAATGTCGCGCAACGTAGCGTTCCCCCTGTTGTGTAATCAAATACACCGGTATGGCGGTATATTAAAAATTCATATCATTTTTTTTTTATTTTTTATTTAACCTTTCTTTAACCAGGAAATGGTCCCCTTGAGTTACAATAACTCTTCTGCCAGGGAGTCCTGGCCAAGATAACGAAATTATAAACCGGTATTCGGTGTGAACCGGTATACCGCCCAGCACTACTGCGTACCTTAAAGACAACTGGAAAGTTAAAAAAAAAATACTGTTCCACTAACTTTGAGGAATTTCAAATTGTCTGTAAAGACATAGAAGTAACACTAGAACTACTTACTATTCATCATTGATAGAGAAGAATAAGTAATAATTAAATAATAATCTTCCGACAGGCTCACCACCTGTGGGAGGGGCCATGGGGGTCGGGTGCAGTGTGAGCTGGGCGGCAGCCGAAGGCAGGGACCTTGGCAGTCTGATCCTCGGCTACTGAAGCTGGCTCTTGGGACGTGGAACGTCACCTCTCTGCTGGGGAAGGAGCCTGAGCTGGTGCGCGAGGCTGAGCGGTTCCGGCTAGATATAGTCGGACTCACCTCGACGCATGGCTTGGGCTCCGGAACCAGCCTCCTTGAGAGGGGTTGGACTCTCTTCCACTCTGGAGTTGCCTGCGGTTAGAGGCGTAGAGCAGGTGTGGGCATACTTATTGCCCCCCGGCTGTGCGCCTGTACATTGGGGTTCACCCCGGTAGACGAGAGGGTAGCCTCCCTCCGCCTTAGGGTGGGGGGACGGGTCCTGACTGTTGTTTGTGCTTATGCACCGAACGGCAGTTCAGAGTACCCACCCTTTTTGGAGTCCCTGGAGGAGGCACTGGAGAGTGCTCCTCCGGGAGACTCCCTCGTCCTGCTGGGGGACTTCAATGCTCACGTGGGCAATGACAGTGAGACCTGGAGGGGCGTGATTGGGAGGAACGGCCCACCCGATCTGAATCAGAGTGGTGTTTTGTTGTTGGACTTCTGTGCTCGTCACGGACTGTCCATAACGAACACCATGTTCAGGCATAAGGGTGTCCATATGTGCACTTGGCACCAGGACACCCTAGGCCGCAGCTCGATGATCGACTTTGTGGTCGTATCGTCGGACTTGCGGCCGTATGTCCTGGACACTCGGGTGAAGAGAGGGGCGGAGCTGTCAACTGATCACCACCTGGTGGTGAGTTGGCTCCGCTGGTGGGGGAGGAAGCCGGTCAGACCTGGCAGGCCCAAACGTATTGTGAGGGTCTGTTGGGAACGGCTGGCGGAATCCCCTGTAAGGAGGAGTTTCAACTCCCACCTCCGGCAGAGCTTCAACCATGTCCCGGGGGAGGTGGGGGACATTGAGCCCGAATGGGCCATGTTCCGTGCCTCCATTGTTGAGGCGGCCGACCGGAGCTGTGGCCGTAAGGTGGTCGGTGCCTGTCGTGGCGGCAATCCCCGAACCCGCTGGTGGACTCCAGTGGTCAGGGAGGCCGTCAAGCTGAAGAAAGAGTCCTATCGGGCCTTTTTGGCCAGTGGGACTCTGGAAGCAGCTGACGGGTACCGACAGGCCAAGCGGAACGCAGCCTCTGCGGTTGCTGAGGCAAAAACTCGGGCTTGGGAGGAGTTCGGGGAGGCCATGGAGAACGACTTCCGGACGGCCTCGAGGAGATTCTGGTCCACCATCCGGCGGCTCAGAGGGGGGAAGCTATGAACCGTCAACACAGTGTATGGTGAGGGCGGGGCTCTGCTGACTTCAACTAGGGACGTCGTGAGTTGGTGGGGGGAATACTTCGAGGGCCTCCTCAATCCTACCGACACGCCTTCCGATGAGGAAGCAGAGTTGGGGAACTCGGACGTGGGGCCTCCCATCTCTGGGGCTGAGGTTGCCGAGGTGGTCAAAAAAACTCCTCGGTGGCAAGGCCCCGGGGGTGGATGAGGTCCGTCCTGAGTTCCTCAAGGCTCTGGATGTTGTAGGGCTGTCTTGGTTGACACGCCTCTGCAGCATCGCGTGGACATCGGGGGCAGTGCCTCTGGACTGGCAGATCGGGGTGGTGGTCCCCCTCTTTAAAAAGGGGGACCAGAGGGTGTGTTCCAACTATAAGGGGATCACACTCCTCAGCCTCCCTGGTAAGGTCTTTTCGGGGGTACTGGAGAGGAGGATCCGCCGGATAGTCGAATCTCGGATTCAGGAGGTGCAGTGTGGTTTTCGTCCTGGCCGTGGAACAGTGGACCAGCTCTATACCCTCCGCAGGATCCTGGAGGGAGCATGGGAGTTCGCCCAACCGGTCTACATGTGTTTTGTGGACTTGGAGAAGGCGTTCGACCGTGTTGCTCGGGGACTCTTGTGGGGGGTGCTCCGGGAGTATGGCGTGCCGGACTCCTTGATATGGGCTGTTCGGTCTCTGTATGACCGGTGTCAGAGTTTGGTCCGCATTGCCGGCAGTAAGTCGGACATGTTTCCTGTGAGGGTTGGACTCCGTCAGGGCTGCCCTTTGTCACCGATTCTGTTCATAATTTTTATGGAAAGAATTT
Organism: Odontesthes bonariensis; assembly: GCF_027942865.1. Classification (NCBI taxonomy): domain Eukaryota; kingdom Metazoa; phylum Chordata; class Actinopteri; order Atheriniformes; family Atherinopsidae; genus Odontesthes; species Odontesthes bonariensis. The sequence goes on from NC_134506.1 coordinate 1,381,410, forward strand.
CTAGGCGCAGCCAGGGCGTTGAGGGGGTCCGGTTTGGCGACCTCAGAATCGGGTCTCTGCTTTTTGCGGACGATTTGGTTCTGTTGGCGTCGTCAGGCCGTGACCTCCAGCTCTCACTGGAGCGGTTTGCAGCCGAGTGTGAAACGGCTGGAATGACCATCAGCACCTCCAAGTCTGAGACCATGGTCTTCGGCCGGAAAAGGGTGGAATGCTCTCTCCGGGTCGGGAATGAGATCCTTCCTCAAGTGGAGGAGTTGAAGTATCTCGGGGTCTTGTTCACGAGTGAGGGACGAATGGAACAGGAGATTGACAGACGGATCGGTGCGGCGTCTGCAGTGATGCGGGCTCTGCACCGGCCCGTCGTGGTGAAGAAGGAGCTGAGCCAGAAGGCGAGGCTCTCGATTTACCGGTCAATCTATGTTCCTACCCTCACCTATGGTCACGAGCTGTGGGTAGTGACCGAAAGAACGAGATCGCGAATACAAGCGGCCGAAATGAGTTTCCTCCGCAGGGTGTCTGGGCTCTCCCTTAGAGATAGTGTGAGAAGCTCGGTCATCCGGGAGGGGCTCGGAGTAGAACCGCTGCTCCTCCGCATCGAGAGGAGTCAGATGAGGTGGCTCGGGCATCTGGTGAGAATGCCTCCTGGACGCCTCCCCGGTGAGGTGTTCTGGGCCCGTCCCACTGGGAGGAGGCCCCGGGGAAGACCCAGGACACGTTGGAGAGACTATGTTTCGCGGCTGGCCTGGGAACGCCTCGGGGTCCCCCAAGAAGAGCTGGAGGAAGTGGCCGGGGACAGGGACGTCTGGGTCTTTTTGCTTAAGCTGCTGCCCCTGTGACCCGATCCCCGGACCAGCGGAAGATAATGGATGGATGGATGGATGGATAAATAATAATAATTTATTTCTCAGCAGTGATGATTTCATGAGCTTCTTCACCAATAAAATTATCAGAGAGAAGTTTAATGGAATCATTCCCACTATTATCACTGATATATCATGTGGTACAGCAGCTTTAATAATAATAATAATAGTAACTAGAAAATTTCTGAAGAAATTTAGAAGGGGCCTGCCAAAGTGTACGTATCGCTCAACCAATCACGGCTGCTCAGGAATGGTTCGCAAGGCCTAAAGAAGAAGTATTCAAGCCTAAACGGTATCAAAGCCGTTTAAATTTAAAAATTTAAAGCGGCGAACTGTCCCTTTAAAGAGACGAACTGTCCATTTAAAGAGGCGAACTGTCCCTTTAAAGACGCAAACTGTCCCTTTAAAGCGGCGAACTGTCCCTTTAAAGAGAAAAACTGTCCCTTTAAAGCGGCAAATTATCCCTTTAAATCAGCGAACTGTCCCTTTAAAGCGGCGAACTGTCCCTTTAAAGCGGCGAACTGTCCCTTTAAATCGGAAAAGGACTGGCTGGGCCACTAATAGCCTTGTTTCTATGGTAATTAATCTCCCTCCCCAGCTGCTGCTTCACTAATTATATGAGACTCAGGCTTCTCAGAGCCAAAAAACCTCTACGAACAGATGCTTCCCATTCGGAAACCGTAAGAGCTACGGAAAAAATTCTCGCAGAATGAGCGAGGGACGCCTTTGGACTTCAATATTCCCGCGTTTCAGATCTGTAACACATTCACAGTGAAAGCACGAATGAGAGAAAGAAGGGCTTCAGGAGCTGCTGAGATTCTGAGAATTGGATGAATTAAAATGGGGATTTGAGGTCTTTGAGCCCCGACATCACTTTGCTCTGAGGGGCTCTGAGAGCAAACGGTCAGCCCTAGATGAAATATGAAAACATTTTATGAATCCCAACATGCGTGCCTATATTATGACAGTACATAATGGCATTGGAGCGATATTTGTAGGCGTGAGGGCGATTCGAAAATGAATCTGAGGTCAGAACTCTTGCTCTTCCCACACTCTAATGCATGGGTCTCCAACGCGTCGCTCGCGAGCTACCAGTAGCTCGCCGCCCCTTTCCAAGTAGCTCGCCAGGGCCAATGAATCATACATTAATTTGAAAACTTGATTGGTCTCTCGGCAAATCTACTTAAATTTGTGTCCAATCAAAATTCACAGTGTCCCGCCCCTTCCAACACTCCCAATAGTTATTTGCCAGTCAGTGGTGATGTGAGAAGGTAGCCTAGAAATCTAGACGCCCTTAGCGACCGCAAATTGAATTTGCTCCCAGGCTGGTGTAGTCACTTGTGGTCGTTTTGCGAGGCTGAAAATCTAAACTTAATCGGGCCAATCAAATCATGAGGAGCGGGTTAGGAGGCCGGGCTACCTAGTGACGACAGATGTGCTACGTTTCAGTGAGAGGTAAACAATGGCTGCGCCCAGCGAACAGTCTTTCGAGTTGGCTGACCGATGTAAATGAGAAAATTAACCACCTGAACCTACAGTTACAAGGCAAAGGTAAAAATATATGTGACATGATCAGTGCTGTCAAGGCGTTCAGTGCAAAACTGTCATTGTACATTCAGCAAGTGAAAAGCAGAAGATTTCAGCACTTCCCCTCTATCTCAAATATGCTGGACAGTCACACAGGTGCAGCCTGACCTCTTATCAAGGCTTGGACAGGAGTTTGCTGACAGATTCAGTGACTTTGAGAAACTTGAGCCCTGTGTGACATTTATGGCCAACCCTTTCATGAATGTGGACATAAGTGAGATTTCAGGACAGATGGCTGAACTTTTCTGTGTCGATCCTGAGGAAATGGAGGTTATAAACCTTCAAAACAATGTGCAGTTAAAGTCTCAGCAGCATTCACAGCATTTCTGGAGCTTGGTAGAGCCAGATAATTATGAAAATCTTCACCAAGCAGCTCTGAAAATGTCTGCTTTGTTTGGGTCTACATACTTCTGTGAGTCAGCTTTTTCTGACATGAATGTCCTGAAATCAAAGCTCAGAACGAGACTGACTGATGAACATTTAAATGACTCCATAAGAGTGAACTAAAGTGGATACACTCCAGCATACACCTCTCTTCAATTCAATTCAATTCAATTCAAAAATACTTTATTTATCCCAGAGGGAAATTAAATGTTGATGTAGCTAAATTAAATCAAGGAGTTATTATAGATGCTGATGGCTGTGGGCAGGAAGGATTTCCTGTAGCGGTCCGTTTTGCATCCAATCTGAAGAAGCCTTTGACTGAAGAGACTCTGTTTTCCGATAACAGTCTCATGGAGAGGATGTTCAGGGTTGTCCATAATTCTCTTGATTTTACGCAAAATCCTTCTTTGCATTATTGTCTCCAGAGGTTCCACAGTCGTCCCCAGAACAGAACCAGTCTTCCTTATCAGGTTGTTGAGTCTTTTTAGGTCCCTGGTTCTGATACTGCTGCCCCAACAGATGACGCAAGAGGAAATGACGCTCTCAACAACAGACTTGTAGAAGATCTGCAACATCTTGTTGCAAACCTTGAAGGACCTTAGCTTCCTCAAGAAGTACAGTCTGCTCTGTCCTTTCTTGTAGATTGCTTCACTGTTGTGTCTCCAGTCCAGTCTGTTGTCCAGATGAACACCAAGGTATTTATATTCCTCAACCACCTCCACTTCTTCTCCCATGATGGAAACAGGGTTTGATCTGACCCTGTTTCTCCTGAAATCTACAATCATCTCCTTTGTTTTGTTAACATTCAAGATGAGATGACTGTTCCCACACCATGCCGCAAAGCGGTCCACCAGCTCTCTGTACTCAGCTTCTTGTCCATCTCTGATACACCCGACAACTGCAGAGTCATCTGAATATTTCTGTAGATGACAGGAGTCTGACTTGTACTGGAAGTCTGAAGTGTACAGAGTGAAAAGGAATGGTGAGAGTACAGTCCCCTGTGGTGCTCCTGTGCTGCTGATCACCTGGTTAGTCACACAATTCTTCAGTCTGACAAACTGTGGTCTGTTTGTCAGGTAGTCATTAATCCAGGTGATTGTTGAGGCCTCCACCTGAGTCTTCTGGAGTTTCAGACGAAGCAGATCAGGCTGGATTGTGTTAAATGCACTGGAGAAATCAAAGAACATGATCCTCACAGTGCTGCCTGCTTTGTCCAGATGACAGTGGGTTTGTTGAAGCAGGTGTATGATAGCGTCTTCAACTCCAACTCCATGGCGATAAGCAAACTGCAGGGGGTCCTGATATGTGCTGGTTTGCTTACACAGGTGGGTCAACAGGAGTCTCTCCAGGACCTTCATGATGTGGGATGTCAGGGCAACAGGTCTGTAGTCATTGATGTCTGAAGGGTGAGTTTTCTTTGGTACCGGAACCAGACAGGATGTCTTCCACAACAGTGGTACCTTCTCTTGGGTCAAGCTAAGGTTGAAAAGGTGTTGCAGAATCCTACAGAGCTGCTCTGCACAGGCCTTCAGGACTCGGGGGCTGACACCATCTGGACCTGCAGCCTTGTTCCGGTTCAGTCTCTTCAACTGCCTCTTCACCTGACTTCTAGAAACAGAAAAGTGGGAGGGGGAGGCAAAGGGGACCGCAGCATCTCCTGATTGGGTTGAAGACAAACTAGTGGAAGCAGAAGAATCCATGACTGAGGTGGAGGTGGAGATGTTACAGGAAAGCTGTGAGTCAGAGGAGGGTGGGATGTCTCTTTGGCTGGGAACAGGAGGGGAGGATGGTGAGCTTGTTCCTGAACTGAACCTGTTGAAGAATGTGTTCAGCTCATTTGCTCTGTCCAGACTTCCATCCATCCGATCCTCCCTCTGCTTGAGGCCTGTGATCTTCTTCATTCCTGACCACACATCTCTGATATTGTTCCTCTGCAGTTTACTCTCAAGCTTCTTTCTATACACCTCCTTGCTCTCTCTGATCTTGACTTTGAGCTGCTTCTGTATACTCCTCAGTAACTCCCTGTCTCGCTCCCTAAAGGCTCTTTTTTTCTTGTTCAATAGTTCCTTTAGCTCACTGGTGATCCAGGGTTTGTTATTAGGGAAGCATCTCACTGTTCTGGTGGGGATGGTGTTGTCCACACAGAAGTTTATATAGTCAGTCACACACTCAGTCATGGCATTAATGTCCTCTCCATGTGGCTTACAAAGAGAAATCCAATCGGTTGCATCAAAACAATCCTGTAAGGCTTCTTCAGCTTCATGTGACCACTTTCTAACAGTCCTTTTTGTGACAGGTAGTCTCTGGACAAGGGGTTTATATGCTGAACAGAGAAAAACAAGGTTGTGATCTGATTTACCCAGGGGAGGTCTTGATTTCAAAATGTATGAATCCTTGATATTTGTGTAAAACAAATCCAATGTCTTGTTTTCTCTGGTAGAGCAGCTGACAAACTGTTGAAAAGTTGGCAGTGTAGCAGAGAGTGAGGCATGATTAAAATCACCAGATATTGCCACAAAAGAATTGGGGTGTTGAGTCTGTATCTTAGCAACAACGGAACTGATGACATCACATGCAGTGTCGGCAACAGCTGAGGGTGGAATGTAAACAGCCACCAAAACAACACTGGTGAACTCTCTTGGCAAATAATATGGACGAAAACTTACTGCCAATAGTTCAATGTCAGGACTGTAGAGACGACTCTTCACAGTAACATGTCCTGGGTGACACCATCTGTTGTTGACAAGCACTGCCAATCCACCCCCTTTCCTTTTCCTGCTACTCTTTAAATCTCGATCTGCTCGTACAGTCAGGAAGCCCGGCAGAGAGACGCTGGAGTCGGGGATATGATCCTGTAGCCATGTCTCAGTAAAACACATAATGCTACATTCCCGATATTCTTGCTGAGTCCTTGTCAAGGCTAGAAGTTCATCCAACTTGTTAGCTAATGATCTTACATTGCCCATGATGATGGATGGCAGAGATGGTTTGAACTTCTTCTTTCTTTCTCTCCTCTTTGCTCCTGCTCTGCATCCACGACGCCTCCTTTTCAATTCCAGTGGGATTTCTGGCTTCAGTTGTCGAATTATTTCTGCTTTTCCAATGTTAATCAGCTGCTCCCTGTTGTAAACCACCTTGTTGCTATGGTTATGCATCATAACAAAAGAGTAAAATATACAAAAGTATTGGGAAAAATTAATCCAGCTGCACAGCATCCAAGGCAGGAAGGAACAGTTGTCCAAAAAATGCAATTTCTTCCAAGAAATAACAGGAATGAAATTTAGAAAAAAGAAAAATCTCAATGTGAGGTACAGAGCTACTCCAACGTGCTGCCACCCTCAGCAGCGCATTCTAGAACGCATGTTCTAGAATGAACGCTTGTTGACTCCTTGCAGTGTCAGTCATCTCACTAGCTAAAAAGGCTGAACTTCTGAACACATTCACACTCACACACACACACAACTTCACTGCTCAATATTGAACTGAACTAAATGGTTTTTATTGTGAATGCAATTTTTGTTCTTTATTTTTGTGATGTTTTAATACAGAATGTGAGATGTGGACAGTAACATATTGTAAATGTTCAGGAAAAGAAGGCTTATTGAGTTTGTTCAAAATGAGCAATGATAATAAATGTTACAAAACACAAGTAGCTCTCAGCCATTTTTATTTTGTTAAAGTAGCTCTCAGAGGAAAAAAGGTTGGAGACCCCTGCTCTAATGAAATGGCAGTTGTGCTCTAAAAATTCAAATTTTGCAGATTTTGGCCAAAACTTTGGGTCGCTTGGAGGCATGCTGTGGGAAATCTGTAGCAGGTATCGACATGGCGTCTTCACTTCTGAACACAGCACGGACGTATCTACAAACTGACATTTGAATGGCGTTTCTAGGTTAACGCATGATGACACAGTAACTGCTCAAACATTTGGGTTTTTTATGATTTTTCCAGGTCATCCCCCTGTTTATTCCTAGGGGGGCTTTGGGGGGCTGTTTTTTGCTTATTACGTCGCCATGGTAACTCCAATCTTCAATAAAAGTAATAGCCCGTGAAAACTCATCGAACCGGTCGTTTTGATATATATATTGTTGGGATGTGCGGGCCCTATGGGCCCGCATTAGTGCGGACGGAAGAATAAATATAGCCTACCTATAAATACATAAAGAGATACTTTTTCAATGTTAAATCCCATAGACTTTTGCCAACGGAATAGTAATAGGTGCCTTGCCATGCATTTGCATGGAGGCACTGCATAGCATTGCGAAGCAATGCTCTCCTATGCAATGCTATGGCAGGCCCCAATAATAACTAGAAAATTTCTGAAGAAATTTAGAAGGGGCCTGCCAAAGTGTGTGTATCGCTCAACCAATCACGGCTGCTCAGGAATGGTTCGCAAAGCCTAAACAAGAAGCATTGAAGCCTAAACGGCATCAAAGCCGTTTAAATTGAAAAATTTAAAGCGCCGAACTGTCCCTTTAAAGAGGCGAACTGTCCCTTTAAAGCGGCAAACTGTCCCTTTAAAGAGGGACAGTTTAAGCGGCGACTTTAAAGAGTCCCTTTAAAGAGGCGAACTGTCCCTTTAAAGCGGCCAACTGTCCCTTTAAAGAGGCGAACTGTCCCTTTAAAGAGGCGAACTGTCACTTTAAAGCGCCGAACTGTCTCTTTAAAGCAGTTAATTGTGCTGTTGAAACTTCAAAGGACTGGCTGGGCCACTAATAGCCTTGTTTATATGGTAATTAATCTCCCTCCCCAGCTGCTGCTACACTAATTATATGAGACCCAGGCTTCTCAGAGACAAAAAACCTCTACGAACAGATGCTTCCCATTCGGAAACCGTAAGAGCTACGGAAAAAATTCTCGCAGAATGAGCGAGGGACGCCTTTGGACTTCAATATTCCCGCGTTTCAGATCTGTAGCACATTCACAGTGAAAGCATGGATGAGAGAAAGGAGGGCTGCAGGAGCTGCTGAGATTCTGAGAATTGGATGAATTAAAATGGGGATTTGAGGTCTTTGAGCCCCGACATCTCTTTGCTCTGAGGGGCTCTGAGAGCAAACGGTCAGCCCTAGATGAAATATGAAAACATTTTATGAATCCCAACATGCGTGCCTATATTATGACAGTACATAATGGCATTGGAGCGATATCTGTAGGCGTGAGGGCGATTCGAAAATGAATCTGAGGTCAGAACTCTTGCTCTTCCCAGACTCTAATGAAATGGCAGTTGTGCTCTAAAAATTCAAATTTTGCAGATTTTGGCCAAAACTTTGGGTCGCTTGGAGGCATGCTGTGGGAAATCCGTAGCAGGTATCGACATGGCGTCTTCACTTCTGAACACAGCACGGACGTATCTACAAACTGACATTTGAATGGCGTTTCTAGGTTAACGCATGATGACACAGTAACTGCTCAAACATTTGGGTTTTTTATGATTTTTCCAGGTCATCCCCCTGTTTATTCCTAGGGGGGCTTTGGGGGGCTGTTTTATGCTTATTACGTCGCCATGGTAACTCCAATCTTCAATAAAAGTAATAGCCAGCAAAAACTCATCGAGCCGGTCGTTTTGATATATATATTGTTGGCCCATAGGGCCCGCATTAATGTGGACGGAAGAATAAAAATACCTATAAATAAAGAGATACGTTTTCAATGTTAAATCCCATAGACTTTTGTCAACGGAATAGTAATAGGTGCCTTGCCATGCATTTGCATGGAGGCACTGCATAGCATTGCTCCTATGCAATGCTATGGCAGGCCCCAATAATGATACATTTGATTTAAAAGCGCTTTTCTAAATACTTTACATAAAAACAACATAAAATCAGAAAAATAATATAAAATAGTACACTTAAAACATATTAGACTGAGGTTAAACATTAAAAGCAATTTTAAAAAAGTGTGTTTTTTTTGCCAGAAATTTGAAGGTGGACAAGTCAGCACAGTCATGGATGTGTTTGGGGAGAGAGTTCCAGGGGGCAGCTGCAGAGAAGGCTCTGTTTCCCCAGGTTGGGTGCTTGGTTCTGAATGGTGGAGTAAGGAGGTTAGCATCAGATGAACGGAGGTTGCGGAATGGATTGTGGCGTTGGAGCAAGTCAGTGAGGTAGGACGGGGCCTGGTTATGGAGGGCTTTGTGTGTGAGGAGGAGGATTTTGAACTGAATACGCTGTGGAACTGGGAGCCAGTGGAGGTTCTGGAGGACAGGAGTGATGTGATCACGGGTGTGGATGTGGGTGAGCAGATGTGCAGCAGAGTTTTGGATGTACTGTAGTTCATTTAAAGTTTTGGATGGTGTTCCGTAGAGGTTGCTGTTGCAGTAGTCAATTCTGGAAGTGATGAAGGCGTGAATGAGGGTTTCAGCAGCAGAGAAGGAGAGTGATGGGTGGAGTCGGGCAATATTATGAAAGAAGGCAGTTCTGGTGATTTGGCTTATGTGATGGTCAAAGGAGAGGTTACTGTCAAAGATGACTCCAAGGTTGCGACTGTGGGGGGATGGAAACAGGGTGGAGTTGTCAATGGTGAGATATAGATAGAGATATAACTTAGATGGTGTCGATTTTTGTTTGGAAGAATGAGAAAACGAGTTGCATTTGTCAGTGGTGAATGAGTAAGGAATATATTCCCCCATTCCAAGTCCGAGAATGGGAAACAGTAAGTCTCAGACTTCTGACCCTCCCGGGAGACCCAAGTATGACGAAATGAAAAAGAAATATGGAGTTGTAAAATGGACTAGATATTGGATGGATTTTTTTTTATTTCAGTATGTCAGAAATAAGAAAATTAGAAGAAAAGGTTTGCGAATATGAGAAAGTTATGAAGCAGAAAAAGAAAATTAAGGTTAAATATTGGGAATAGTTGGAGGAATGTAAAAAAGGTATAGAATGTTGGAAAAAGGAAAGTGAATTAAGAGAAAGAAAGAAAAACACTAAAGAAATGCCAGGACGGAATGATGATTTTAATCTCCTTTTAAACCACCACCATACTCCACTGATAACACTTTTTCTTCTTCTTCTTCTTCATCCGCACATCTTTACCCCACCCTGAGAGCTCTCGCTGTGCCGAACCCAGACCTGGACTCCTGCCCTCCACAACAACTACAACGACAACAACTACCAGACCCACCACAAGCATGTGGCCAATTCTCCAGTCCTCACTCCGGGAGAAATCCCACCTTCCCCAAAACACCTGTTACACCAGTCTGATGATGAAGAAAAGGAAGAAGTTGAGTTCACCAGTGCAAAAGCCCAAGACTTCTTAACACAAGTGACAAAACTCCTCTCCCCACAACCTGGACTTTGGAGATCTCAATGTGATATGCCTGCCATGCCCAGAACCAAGTTGAGACCTGTAACCAAAAGGGACAAAACTGAAAAGGAGATGCATTTGGCAGCCATGACCATGTATCAAGCAGTTGATGGTATGACAGGTCACCCCGGAAACAGAGGACGAGGTCGGGTACGTGGACACGAGAGGGGGGGTTGAATGTTTGTTTCTACTATGGCCAGACCGGACATTGGAAGAAGGACTGTCCACAGCTGAGAAGTGATGAAACTGAGCAAAAGGCTGACTGAGGGTGGGAGGCGGGTTCCGGATGTCATGACCCAGCAGAGCCTCCACCAATGGGTGATAAAACACACACACACACACACACACACACACACACACACACACACACACACACACAGACATTTTTCCTGGCCTGTTCCAGGTGCTACTGGTCACCCACACAGCTGTTAAAGTCGCAGAGAGAGCAACCTGGATTCACGCCAGTCATTGTAAGAAGGGGCCAGAACCAATAGATGACTTCCAGCATGACATACATCAGCCTAACCAACTCGCCCTGAAGGACAAAGAAAAGAGTCAGCAGTAAAGTGTGTTAAGTTCTAGTAACCTCTGACACTGAAAATCGAGACATCCTCACCTCACGATGAAGCGACGTGGTCGTCACACGAGCGAACAATGGCAGAAACTGTTTGTTGTTTGTATTTTATTATTTGTAACCAGCATGTGCATATTTTATCTTGATTTCACAGGCAGCAATAATACAGGTCATCTTAAAGATGCCTCTCCTGGTGGCAACTCCAGAAATGTTTTACAAAACCATGGGTGACGCGCAACGTTTGGTATCAATTGGTGAATTATTCTGTCAGATCTGTTACCGATGCTTCTTGTCTGGTTTGTATGTGAGATACACAGCCTGTTGCTTTTACAGGAGTGCCTGGTGAAGTTGATCCTTTAACTTGTACTTCCTATGCCCTCTGCTCCGATGGCAGTCGCAATGAGACGCTATCTGAGTTTGCCCCTGAGATAGCGACGTATCGACGCCGTGATTCTTCTGTGTATGCTACAAATTGTACCTATCACCTGTGTTTGGCACATTGTTGGCTGATGAGAGAAAGTTATTTTAAGGGCGTGGATGGCAAATATCATAGTGAGGGAGACCACTCCTCTTGGGGTACTGAATGTCCGCCCCTCACCAGTTGTATTACTCCACCACCATCCATCCATCCATCCATCCATCCATTATCTTCCGCTTATCCGGGGATCGGGTCACGGGGGCAGCAGCTTGAGCAGAGAAACCCAGACGTCCCTGTTCCCGGCCACTTCCTCCAGCTCTTCTGGGGGGACCCCGAGGCGTTCCCAGGCCAGCTGAGAGACATAGTCTCTCCAACGTGTCCTGGGTTTTCCCCGGGGTCTCCTCCAAGTGGGACGGGCCCGGAACACCTCACCAGGGAGGCGTCGAGGAAGCATCCTAACCAGATGCCCGAGCCACCTCATCTGACTCCTCTCGATGCGGAGGAGCAGCGGTTCTACTCCGAGCCCCTCCCGGATGACCGAGCTTCTCACACTATCTCTAAGGGAGAGCCCAGACACCCTGCGGAGGAAACTCATTTCGGCCGCTTGTAATCGCGATCTCGTTCTTTCGGTCACTACCCACAGCTCGTGACCATAGGTGAGGGTAGGAAGATAGATTGACCGGTAAATCGAGAGCTTCGCCTTCTGGCTCAGCTCCTTCTTCACCACGACGGGCCGGTGCAGAGCCCGCATCACTGCAGACGCCGCACCGATCCGTCTGTCAATCTCCTGCTCCATTCGTCCCTCACTCGTGAACAAGACCCCAAGATACTTGAACTCCTCCACTTGGGGAAGGATCTCATTCCCGACCCGGAGAGGGCATTCCACCCTTTTCCGGCTGAGGACCATGGTCTCAGATTTGGAGGTGCTGATTCTCATCCCAGCCGCTTCACACTCGGCTGCGAACCGCTCCAGTGAGAGCTGAAGGTCACGGTCCGACGACGCCAACAGAACCACATCGTCTGCAAAAAGCAGAGACCCGATTCTGAGGTCGCCAAAACTGACACCGGTCATCCAGAGACCGAACAGCCCATATCAAGGAGTCCGGCACTCCATACTCCCGGAGCACCCCCACAAGAATCCCCGAGGGACACGGTCGAACGCCTTCTCCAAGTCCACAAAACACATGTAGACCGGTTGGGCGAACTCCCATGCACCCTCCAGGATCCTGCCGAGGGTATAGAGCTGGTCCACTGTTCCACGGCCAGGACGAAAACCACACTGCACCTCCTGAATCCGAGATTCGACTATCCGGCGGATCCTCCTCTCCAGTACCCCTGAAAAGACCTTACCAGGGAGGCTGAGGAGTGTGATCCCCCTATAGTTGGAACACACTCTCCGGTCCCCCTTTTTAAAGAGGGGGACCACCACCCCGATCTGCCAGTCCAGAGGCACTGCCCCCGATGTCCACGCGATGCTGCAGAGGCATGTCAACCAAGACAGCCCTACAACATCCAGAGCCTTGAGGAACTCAGGACGGACCTCATCCACCCCCAGGGCCTTGCCACCGAGTAGTTTTTTAACCACCTCGGCAACCTCAGCCCCAGAGATGGGAGGCCCCACGTCCGAGCTCCCCAACTCTGCTTCCTCATCGGAAGGCGTGTCGGTAGGATTGAGGAGGCCCTCGAAGTATTCCCCCCACCGACTCATGACGTCCCTAGTTGAAGTCAGCAGCACCATACACGGTGTTGACGGTGCACCGCTTTCCCCCCGAGCCGCCGGATGGTGGACCAGAAACTCCTCGAGGCCGTCCGGAAATCATTCTCTATGGCCTCCCCGAACTCCTCCCAAGCCCGAGTTTTTGCCTCAGCAACCGCCGAGGCCGCGTTCCGCTTGGCCTGTCGGTACCCGTCAGCTGCTTCCAGAGTCCCACTGGCCAAAGAGAACTGATAGGACTCCTTCTTCAGCTTGATGGCTTCCCTCACCACTGGTGTCCACCAGCGAGTTCGGGGATTGCCGCCACGACAGGCACCGACCACCTTACGGCCACAGCTCCGGTCGGAACAATGGAGGCACGGAACATGGCCCATTCGGGCTCAATGTCCCCCACCTCCCCCGGGACATGGTTGAAGCTCTGCCGGAGGTGGGAGTTGAAACTCCTCCTTACTGAGGATTCCGCCAGCCGTTCCCAACAGACCCTCACAATACGTTTGGGCCTGCCAGGTCTGACCGGCTTCCTCCCCCACCAGCGGAGCCAACTCACCACCAGGTGGTGATCAGTTGACAGCTCCGCCCCTCTCTTCACCCGAGTGTCCAGGACATACGGCCGCAAGTCCGACGATACGACCACAAAGTCGATCATCGAGCTGCGGCCTAGGGTGTCCTGGTGCCAAGTGCACATATGGACACCCTTATGCCTGAACATGGTGTTCGTTATGGACAGTCCGTGACGAGCACAGAAGTCCAATAACAAAACACCGCTCTGATTCAGATCGGGTGGGCCGTTCCTCCCAATCACGCCCCTCCAGGTCTCACTGTCGTTGCCCACGTGAGCATTGAAGTCCCCCATCAAGACGAGGGAGTCTCGCGGAGGAGCACTCTCCAGTGCCTCCTCCAGGGACTCCAAAATTCTGAACTGCCATTCGGTGCATAAGCACAAACAACAGTCAGGACCCATCCCCCCACCCTAAGGCGGAGGGAGGCTACCCTCTCGCTCACCGGGGTAAACCCCAATGTACAGGCGCACAGCCGGGGGGCAATAACTATGCCCACACCTGCTCTACGCCTCTCACCACGGGCAACTCCAGAGTGGAAGAGAGTCCAACCCCTCTCGAGGAGGCTGGTTCCGGAGCCCAAGCCATGCGTCGAGGTGAGTCCGACTATATCTAGCCGGAACCGCTCAGCCTCGCGCACCAGCTCAGGCTCCTTCCCCAGCAGAGAGGTGACATTCCACGTCCCAAAAGCCAGCTTCAGTAGCCGAGGATCAGACCGCCAAAGTCTCTGCCTTCGGCTGCCACCCAGCTCACAATGCACCCGACCCCCTTGGTCCCTCCCACGGGTGGTGAGCCTGTCGGAAGGGGGACCCGTGTAGTTTCTTTGGGCTGTGCCCGACCGAGCCCCACGGGCACAGACCCGGCCACTAGGCGCTCGCCAGCGGGCCCCACCCCTGGGCCTGGCTCCAGGGGGAGGCCCCGGTAACCCACGTCCGGGCGAAGGTACACGTTGTCCAAAGATACCATTCATCATAGGGGGTTTATGAGCTGTTCTTTGTCTGGTCCCTCATCTAGGATCTGTTTGCCATGGGTGACCCTACCAGGGGCTTAACGCCCCGGGCAACATAGCTCCCAGACTCATTGGGGCACGCAAACCCCCCCACCACGGTAAGGTGACAGCTCATGGGGGAGTCTCCACCACCGACACATTTTAAGTTATCTAGAGCACAAAATACTTATATAGTTTACTATGAATCCCAACCTGAATCTGCAAATGAATTCAACAGACATGCCCTGGGCAGTGTCCCCCACGACATGTGATTTTTAATGTTATTTTGCATTCTACTCACCCCGTCCCTGACATGTTTGGGCTGTGTGGCCGTCACAGTAAGCTATATTCCAGCCTGCCTGCCAATTGGACTGGTTGGTGCGTCCATGTGATGTTAGTGTATAATGTCCAGATATATATGCAGATAAAATACTTTCAGGTGTCATATGCACAGCTAAATAGAACTGTTTTCAGTCTGGATTTAAACATTTTCAGAGTTGAGGCCCTTCTCACATCTTCTGGAAGGCTGTTCCAGATTTTAGGAGCATCAAACTGAAACGCAGCCTACTCTTGTTTAGTCCTGACTCTGGGCACCAGCAGGAGACCCCTCCCTGAGGTTCTCAGAGCCCGAGTTGGTTCATATGGCTCTAACATGTCAGAGATGTACTTTGGCGCTTGACCATGAAGAGACTTGTACACAAGCAGAGCTGTTTTAAAGTCTATTCTCTGAGCGACAGGAAGCCAGTGCAGAGACCTGAGCACTGGACTAATATGGTCGTATTTCCTGGTTCTAGTCAGGACTCGAGCACCAGCGTTCTGGATGTACTGCAGCTGTCTTACAGCCCGTTTAGAGCCCAGTGAGCAGGCTGTTACAGCAGTCTAACCTGCTGGAGACAAACGCATGGATCAGTCTTTCTAAGTCTGGTTTAGACACTATTCCTTTGATTCTGGCAATGTTTTTTAGATGGTAAAAAGCTGCTGATGTTACTGATTTAAAGTGGCTGTTAAAGTTCAGGTCTGAGTCCAATATGACCCCGAGATTTCTAACTTGATAGTTAGGTTTTAGAGAGAGAGTCTCAAGGTGACTGATAACACTTTCTCTTTGTTTCTGTGGGCCACAGACAATGATTTCAGTTTTGTCTGAGTTTAGCTGGAGGAAACTGTTTTGCATCCACACACTGATCTGTTCGATGTGGTGACACAATGTATCTACAGGCCCGTGTTCTCCTGCTGTCAGTGACACGTAGATCTGAGTGTCATCTGCATAGTTGTGGTAGGACACATTATAGCTGCGCATTAGCTGGCCTAATGGAAGCATGTACAGATTGAACAGCACGGGTCCCAGGATTTGACCCCTGGGGAACCCCACAGGTCATAGCCATTCGGTCTGAGACACAGTTACCGATTTCAACAAAATATTTCCTGTCCTCCAGATAGGACTTGAACCAGTTTAAAGCACGACCAGAGATTCCCACCCAGTCTTCTAACCTCTGTAATAAGATCGCATGGTCAACTGTGTCAAAGGCAGCACTCAGGTCCAGCAGAACTAAGACTGTGACTCTACTTGCATCTGTGTTCAGGCGGATGTCATTTGTCACCTTGATCAGAGCTGTCTCAGTGCTGTGGTGGGGCCTAAAGCCTGATTGGAAAGTATCAAAAGCATTGTTAGACAGGAGAAAGTCACTAAGCTGTTGGTATACAACTTTTTCTAGGACTTTGCCTAAGAATGGCATGTTTGATATGGGCCGGTAGTTGTTCAGTACTGGCATCAAGACTGCTCTTCTTTAGAAGGGGCTTAATGACAGCGGTTTTTAAGGCCTTAGGAAACGTTCCAGTCTGGAGTGAGATGTTGATTAGATGAGCGAGTTGTGGTAACAAACTGCTCAGCACAGACTTTAGGAATCTAGTGGGCAACTCATCAAGGCAGCACGTTGATGAACTCAGACTGCAGATGATCTCTGACTGTTTTGTCAATAACAGGTGTGAAATGTGTCAGCTCTAGGTGTCTAGCTGGCTGCAGAGTAGTTATTTCCATCCATCCATCCATTATCTATACCGCTGAATCCGTCGGTCGGGTCGGGGGAGGGGGCTGGAGCCTATCCCAGCAGTCAATGGGAGAGAGGCGGGGTACACCCTGGACAGGCCGCCAGTCCAGAGTAGTTATTTGTGTTGTGGAAATTATTGCATTCTTAATGCCTTGAACTTTGTCATTCAAGAATATTGCAAACTCATTCCACTTAGATGTAGAAATGAGTTCTAAAGCCAGTGAAACTGGAGGGTTTGTTAATCTGTTTACTGCAGCAAACAGGACACGAGAGTGGTTGCTGCAGTTTTTGATGATTTCAGAAAAATAACTCTCCCTTGTTCTACGCAAAGTCTGGTTGAACACACACAGCTTTTCTTTGTAAGTCTCATAATGAACCAGGAGCTTTGACTCGGCTCTCCGGCACTCCCTTTTCTGTGCCCTGACCGACTCTTCTTTCCTTCATGGCGCCCTTTGCCTACTTTTAACCATTCTAACCTTGACAGGAGCAATGGTATCCAAAACATTCAAGAGACTTGATGTGTAAGAGTTCAACAGATCATCAACATTAGAACACGGGGTGTTCTCAAACCTAATCATTTCCATAAACTGTGTCCCTGTGCTGTCATTTATGAGTCTTCCCTGAACAACTGGTTTGGGTATAACAGATAGGTCGATGAAAACATAGAAATGATCAGATAAAGCAACATCGACAACATCCACGTTTGAAATAACAACACCCCTTGAAATGAGCATATCTAGAGTGTGCCCCCTGCTGTGGGTGGGCTCAGTCACATGCTGAGTTAGACCAAACATTTCAAGGACAGCAGTGAGCTCTTTAGCTTGCTTGTTAAGGGCTACATCCACGTGCACATTCAAGTCCCCTGTTCAGGCCCGCCGCTCCGCATACGCAGAGTACGCAGAGCGCGTAGGGCCCCAAGTACCTGGCGGGGGCCCCCAAAATTAAGGTTGTAAAAAAAATGTCATGATAGTTATAATATTATTACATGAAAGAAATAATATAAATTAGTCATGAACAGGCCCAGCGTTTTTCTTAATTCTGTGCCCTATTACTCGATTCGGGCAAATTAGATACCTTATCTATAACCCCCCCCCCCCCTTCCTGAAATGGTACAGTCTTCAAAGTTACCGCATCGGAGGTGGTGGAGCATCCTCCTACTTGACGTTTTCCGAGTTATGCCCGTTAACAGTGAAGAAGATTTAGAATGTCAAGTAAAAGGCCACATGATTCTGGCGCTGACAAAAGAAAGAAAAGAAAAGGGAGAGATGACGCTCGTGCATCCCTTGCTGGTAAGTTCGTGTTTTTGGTGTAATTGTTTTGCTAACCCAACGTTCATAAAGAAGTTATATTAGTGGTGAGGAAAAATGGAGGAAGAAAAACGACCAAGGTAGGACAAAGGTAAGGCCTGTGTTGGGTGATGTGGGCTGGATAGCTGGAGGTGGGACGTTTTTTGTGTTTATTTGTCCTGCTAGCTAGTCTCGGATAAATGCTGGGATTTGTTCGTTATAAACTCGGCTTCAGTGTTTGCCTCATGAAAGTTTGCTTATATAAAATGAGTATGACAGTCAGTCCTGCCACGGGAATGACTGACTGACTCCAGTTTATTCAGATTCTAGCAGGGAGGGAGGCATGTTGTTGTCCTGCTCTGTCATTGTTCAGTGGAAGTTGTCTCTCAGGTATTTGACACGATTTTGGCATTACTTAGGATTCATTTACTAAGTTTGCTGTGTTATTTATAGGCCTCTAATTAGAAGTGTTCTACTGTTAGTTTTTTAAGTGATATACAAATATTAGGCATCCTGTTGATTATTTTAGAATATTGTGGCATTGGATCATTATTCTTAGTTTTATTACTTTAACAAGTACAATGTGTAGATAAATGCAGAAACTTCTTAAAAGTGACAACTTCAAAAACTCTTTTGTTCCTCTGGCCATCAGGATGTACAACAGCTTTAAGTGATGGCGCTTCTGTATTTCACTGGTCACTTTATATTTCACTTTGGTCTTATTTCACTGGTCACTTTAGATTTTTAAACTGTTTTTTTTAAATAGTTTTTTAAATTCTTAGATTGTTTTTAAAGTGTTTATAATTGTATAAACATTTTTTATTGCTTTATGTCTGCTACTGGATGCTTGAATTTCCTTCGGGATCAATAAAGTATCTATCTACTTTGTAATTGGGTACAATCTTTAAAGGGACACTGTACATTACAGTTTAATATTTTAAAAAAACTCAAAATATTTTATTTATTGTTTTCTTTGTATTATATATTCTTATTAGTTTCACTTGCCTGAGTGGTTCAACTTAAGATGTTTAATTTAAACTCTAGCCTGTTTTGCTCATAAAGTGTAATAGATCTTAGTGTTCCATCTAAAGGGTTAGGAATCTCTTCATTGTAGTTTGACAAACTAGGGGCCCCCAAACGGCATCTTGCTTAGGGCCCCCACAAAGCTAGAAACGGCCCTGCCCCTGTTATGACTAAACAGTCAAAAGCAGTCCACACAATTGAAAGTAATTCAGTAAAATCATCAATAAAACAATTCTGTGGTGGTTTGTGAATGGTGACATAAAGTATGGAAGATTGTTTTATCTCCATTTTGAATGACACATACTCAAATGATGGAAAAACCCCAAATGACAACTTGAACTGAACATGGCACTAACACCCCCACCCCTCTGGTTTTCTCATGTTTCAGACACAAAATTGAAGTGAGGTGGACTAGACTCAATCAGGACTGCATTAGCTGTGTTTTTGTCAAGCCGTGTCTCAGTTAAAAACATAAAATCAAGATTGTGAGAGGAAATAAAACTATTTATCAGGAATGATTTGTTACTTAAAGATCTGACATTGAGTACTGCGTGTTTGAGATTAGTTATTGTTGAACTGGACGTTGTGTTCTTCCAAGGGATATGGATAAGAGTTCTCTGATTGTCCCTCTCTTCACTCCATCCTTGGACCTCTGGTCCAGAGCTCTAGACGGCCTTCGCTCCCCTAGAAAAGAACTGGCTGAAAACTCCGGCGTTGACACCTCCCTTACTGGCTTGATTCAATGTTTGGCAAATGGAAGGCTCTAATTCTCTCCCTCCTCACAGGCGTCATTATTGGATTGTGTCTCTTGGCTCTTTGCGGCTGCTGTATTGTTCCCTGTGTGCGGGGCCTCATTGTGCGCGCCACTGATAAGTCCGTGTCTCACCACATGGTTCAAATGAATCAACAAACTCCTTTACTTTCAGGTTCTCCCTCTAGCAACTCTGACTCGGACACGGCTGACGATGTTAATGTTTAACTGTTGATGTTTTGATTGTTTATCATTGGAACCTTTATCACTATGATGCCTTCATTTTAAACTCAAGTTGTGTGCAAACGCAGGCTGATGTCTCACAGATAAAGTTATTAATAGGGACCGAGCAGTGAAACTGCAAGGACCCTATTGTATCTGTAAGGATTATTCTTCCGATTCTTTTCAAAAGGTACTCGAAAACTCATGAAATTTTGCAAGCACCACCTGCCAGTTGACGACATGAAAAAATCTAAACTTTATATTTTTGGGAGTCGCTCATTGACTCTGTAGCGCCCCCTACGATGCTTAAAAATGGTCCTCGCATTGGACTTAGTTTCGTGTGGGACGACAAAATTCGGTACACTCATTCATCATGCCCAGACGCACAAAAAAGTCTCATGTCGCCATGGTTCCACGTCCACAGGAAGGTGGCCATTTTGGATGGAAAGTGAGTTTTCTTGCCATTTTTGACTGATTCCACGCCTTGCATATGATCGAACTCGTCTTACAGATTTAATCCTACAGACTTCAAACTTGGCCAGGTTACTCTTAAGACATGGGGGGAAAAAAAATCATTGGGCAACTTTTTCAAACCTCAAAGGGCGTGGCCGTGGAGACGCCTCAAAGTTTGATGACTCGCCATCACTCGCCACAAAAATTAAGTCGCTTATAACTCCCACATACATTATCCAATCTGTCCCAAACTTGATACGGTGAATGCTGGACCCAGCTTGAACGCGTTCATATTATCATAGTGACATCCACCTTTAGGGCCACCAGCTGGTGGTTAGAAACATCTTTTTTTTCCACACCTCGCATTTGATCGAACTCCTCCTACCGATTTAATGCAAAAAGCTTCAAACTTGTCCAGGTTACTCTGGCATGGGGGGGAAAAAATCATGGAGAAACTTTTGCAAACCTCAAAGGGCGTGGCCGTGGCCAGGCGGTGAAAATCGTGTGATGGCGTTTGTGATTTTAAAGCTTTATCATCATCGCAAGATCATGAAACTGGGCACACACGTCCACCCTGACAACCTCGTACGTATCTGTGGCCAGACAATTCCTTACTTAGACTTTTTCGCATATTGGTTGCACTTTATCGGCACAAAAACATCGTCCCATCGCTTTTCTTCTCTGGTAATTCACACAGACCAGATAGAGGAAGATCCAAGCTGCATCAGTGTGTGCCTACAAACATCAAGTCAGCATAGCAGAATCAGATGGCTGACCACAGCCTTGTTGGTCATAGCAGTGCATTCTATGATGCTGGCTCTCCCTTTCACACTCACCGTTTCACCTCTGATACTAATTCCCTTGCCGGCTGTACTTTCACGCATGACATTGAAGCCAGTACTGATGTGCCTTTGTCATGCATCAAAGTTTTATGCTAAAAGCAATTTTGAAATTTTTGGGAGTAAATTTTTCCTGGTCGTTGCTATGTGTTCACTGGCAAACAGTACTTTTACTGCAATGTCCTTCAGATAAAAAATGATGATTAAAAAAAAAATGTTGAGCTATTTGTCAAATTTTGAATTTAACCCACTGGGGGATGAATAAAGTATTCTTCTATTCTATTCTATTTCTATTCGAGATAGCCTTTTCCCTGACACACAACAGGTAGGATGCAGGTGGGATTGGTACAGTTCCTTTTTAATTGTAACATGTGTTTTGACCTCTGCAGTTTACTTTTAACATCAGAGTATAGACAAGTTTTTGACCCGTTTCTGCTCTACTTCCTAAACTCCTGCCGTCTATGCTTTCCACTTCCGTTCTGGTGGGCTCCAGTTTGTTTTGCTAGCTAGCTCCGATATCGACGCAGTGAGAAAAAGGATGGAAAACCTTAAGAGGAAAAGTGGTTCGGGAACGACATGTGCAGTAGTTGGCTGTACAAACTCAAGAAAGCACTTGAACGAGTGGTTAGATAGAGAGTGCTTTGACAAATGTCCGCATACATGTGGAAAGAGCAATCCAGAGACTGAAGATCTATAACAGTGGTTCCCAAACTGTGGTACGCGTACCCCTAGTGGTACGCGTAGGTACTGCAGGGGGTACGCGGCGCACAGGGAGTTTTTTAATTTTTTTATTTATTAAGGTGTCACACTTTTATGGAGGACTGTTTATGAAGGAGACTCCAGTTTTGTGATGAATGTTACGTGAGTTAGGCCTGTTAATGTATTCTTAAAAAGAGAGAGAAATGAGTTATGTTCATGTATTCTTAAAAAAAAGAGAAATGTTACTTGTCTAAGTTAGATAACAAAGGAAGATTATTTGGATTTAGTATTTATGCTATTTTGGTTAATTATTTATATTTCAAGAAAATGTTTTTTATTCTTATGTTGAATTCAACTGACGTTAAAAAAAAGAGAGAGAAAGCCTGAGAATTTTATGTTCAAGTTAAGGATATTAAATAAAATGATTTTCATGTAATAACCGCTGTGTTGCTCTACTTTTGGAGAATCATCGCACGCGTTGTATGTGTGAGGGGGTACTCGTGGTGTGACAAGAAGGCTCAGGGGGTACTCAGGCCAAAAAAGTTTGGGAAACACTGATCTATAAGATTTTATCCCAGACCGTTCCCATCATGGCACGTAAACCGGACAACATCTTGACCATCTGTGCTGGGCTAGTTAACCTGAGAAGTCCACTGATCAGAATGCCTCATGAGGTTTAGAATCTTGCCTTGTGTCCCTGTGTGCATGGTATATGTTTAACAGTTAATATTGTAAATTATTATTATAGTGATGTAATTGTGTGGGTTCGTTTTGTATTTCACTTTTTAATACCTGTTTGGATTAAATACATGATCTTTCTAGTTGAAGCTGTTTGTTTAATTTCCTCAAAACATTTAATTAATCCAGTGTTATTAATGTAAAGTATGAGTTTACTATGAATGAACTGTTAAAAGAAATTGTAACACTAAGGAAGATAGGGCACTCATGATCGTAGTTCAGTGCAATAATGAAATTACATCAACCTTTATTTTCAATTTTGTACAACAATATATTCAACATTATATTACATTATGTAAACAACAGACATCTGTTGGCACCCTTGGGCACCTACATAGGGCAGTTTATTTTGGTTTTAAAATGCTGAGATATTTACTGCAGAACTGTAACCTTCCCTCAACAAAATCATCAACGATTTTCGGGAGCATGTGGGAAAAGTAAAATGTATGCAGCCTTGTGATATGCTCCTAAACAAAGCCTTGGTCGTAGGGTACTTCTATTTCTAGGTGCTCAGTTTTGTATGTTATGTTTGGCCACGTCGTCACGTTATCCTCCCAGTCCTGCACCGAATTCGGGTGGGGGATAGTAACTCCATCTCCAGTTAACATATTTAAACTCTGCTCCCATTGTAAGGACATTATTAGCTATACGATCTGTGAGTGGGCTGTCAAAGCTAGCATCATCTGGTTACATTGGCAAACGCTGCGCAAACTACTTCCGGTGGAAATGAAGTGCATTTGTGGAGGGTAATGGCGCCGCCCAGGGTTTGTCGCGTAAAATTGCTTATACTGCAGATTGGAGTTGTTGATTATAAACAAGGCACTTAATAGGTAACTTTTAATTGTACTTTTATTAATTGGAAAGTGTGGCTAGGTAGTTTCTTTCAACTAACTTGAAGTTTGTGTTTCCGTACAGTGTAAGTATCTGTTTTGTTGTGTTCTGCATCTGTTCTGTTCATATAATCTTTTTTTCTAGAATGAAAAAAAACAGTCAGCGTACCTCTTTAACTCTTCGATGTCTGTCCTTGTTTTCCCGCTCTCTGTCCTTGTTCTTTGTCTTGTCTCCGGGGTGGCAGGTGTGGGACACAGTCCTCCAATCACATGGAGAGTTGGTGATGCTGGCCACCTTTGACTCATTGGTAGTGTTCTCCTCACTGGGTGAGCAGGACGACCTTCTCGTGAACATGCCCCTCTTCAGGGCTTTCATCCTGAGGCTATCACTGTTACTCTCATCTGAGTGAACCCACTCCCCTGTGTGGCCAAATTCCATTTTCACATTGTGACCAGTGGTGTGGCACTGGAAAACATGGGATGAAAGAGGAGTGTTTGAATGTAGATTTGGGTGAGGATGGGGCTTATCTGGGGTGGCACCAGACTCTGATCCTAATGTCCTCTCCCCACATCTCTCGTGGGTTTCTGGCTCCTGAATCTTTTCATCCAGTTTGTTCAGCTTGGAAAGTACCTGGGATATCTCACTGCGAACCCCTGACAAAGACTCCAGTTTTGTCTCAATCTCACCAATTCTCATGACAAGCTTACACACACTAAGTTTTAGTTCATCATCTGTGTTTTCCAGTGAATGGAAGAGACGGTCCAGCTTGGACTTGGCTAGTTTGACTGTATTGCGTTCAGGTGAGCTATCGCCCTCTGACTTCAGTGTTCCCTGAGAGAGAGACCCATTACTATTATGACATGATGATTGAACAATGCCCAGAGAGTCGCAAACACTCATGTCATCCAGAAAACGAAAAATGTCACTTATATCATCACTAATGATCTCAGAGTCCTCATCAGAGTGTTTCAAGTTATGTCGTTCTCTGTCATTGTATTTGGACGGGTAATCCCTCACCTTCTTCTGCCCAGTCAGCTCTGTTTGAGTACCAACACTGGAGGAGTTGTCTCCCCTGGCAAACAATGTACTGCTCCTATTTTTGTCCCAAAGGTTTTTGGGTGCAACTCTTTTATCCAAACCTGTGGGTGCTCTTCCCATCAATGTTACATCCTTGGTTTTTATTTCATTACCTGTTTTTGCAAAGCCAGGAGAATGTACTACCTTGTCTTTTGGCCGGTGAAAATGCTGCTCATTGTCAGTATCGATAACGCTGATGTTGCAGCGGTGGTTTTCTTTAACTGCTTTGCTGTTTAGAAAAGGTCTGTCAAAATCTCGTGGACCCTCCTCTGTATTTAGACTGAGACTCTTAACCGGCCATGCAGGCTGCTTCCCTGCTTTGTTGGTGTGCTTCTTGCTGGTGACGTGCTCAGATACTGTGGTGGGACCGAAGTACGTGGATGCCTGCAAGTCATCCAGGCTTTCATGCTTCACCCTCAGTCTGTCCCGAAGAGGGGAGTTCAGAGCAGATTCAAAGTAGGGGTTACTGTAGGGCAGTTCAAAGCTGTGGTTGAAGAAGGTAGCAGGCTTGTGCATGTCCCTCCTGTGGTAGCCACCAGCAGCTTTGCTGCCCTGTTTACATTCACTGGTTCCAACCTGCAACAAAAAGCCAGACAAGGATTGAGTCAGCTTCAGATGACACTTATGAACAAATACTGCTGAGATAGTATTCTGTATATAAATATTATTAAAAAAAGCAGACTAATGAAAAAACAAGTTGTTTAATTTAATCAATTTTTCATATTTTTTCTTAACTTCTTTATGATTAGATTTCTGCAGCTTTGTGTATCATTATCTCATTATCAGGGACAGCGAAGATTTCCTTTTCAGTCCACATTAATATAAAGGCCCCCCAAGTTCTATAGAACCAGTATGCTTCTTCCTGTTCTTCATAAATGTGTTGAAAAGCAACTCTCACTGACAACTTCAGTTAATAATATAACTATTGATTCGACAACTTTAATCAATGTCTATGGATAAAATACCGAAGTAGTTTGGATAGGATCCAGGCCCAAACTACACTCAGCCAGCACCACCTTTTAGTCATGTGATGGAAAGTAGTGACAATGTTTTATTTATCTTAAAAGTTCTGGCAGCTGGCTTACAAAATAAGTGGAGAAGTGTGAAAAAGGAGTTGGGTGCAGCTGTTTTCTGAAAGGCAGATGCATTTGTTATTTAGTATGAGCACTGAACCCCGTTTCTGGACCCCTTTGATCAGTCACTTTAAATATAAAGAACACTATTTTTGCTTGTGCACACTGTGCATGCTGGCCGAAACATGAACAGCAGGATCTTTATTTTATTGTGTAAGCTGGTTGATGTTCATGTATAAATGTTTGGGGCTAGTCTATTTTCTTTGAAGTTATTGGCGTCAAGTTGAAGAAAAATAGCATTGTGCCATATACTATTTAAATGTAATAAAACATGCGGTCACTGGTGAGATGAAGACTAGTTGTTTATGTCTAGTTTGATTTACTAATTACTTAGTTATGTACTCATCTAATCATCCATGAACATCCACATATGCCGACTTTCAGCCATGCAAAAATTACAAATGTTTTTGGAAATTCTTTGTCTCAACTTCTGTCTCCTGTCAACTCCTAACTTTGCTGTCTCAACCACTCTTCCTCATTTCCCATCTTGCCTTTTCCTTTTTGTCTGCATGTACTTTTTGTCGTAAAAATAACAAAGGCATGTAAAACAGGACATGCGAGTGAAAACTATCAACATCAGGCAGCATTTCTACACTGCGAGGAAGATGTGGTTGTGAAAAGACATGGCTGCGATGAGTGCACGTACAACCTTTCCGACACACACTCAACACATGCTCTGTGGTCTTCCTGACTTTTGAGTCCTTTGGCCCATATTCCAAGTGGGCTGGAAGAGGTTATAGAAGGTTTAGTAGTGGCTGAAATAGTGACCGTAGAACAGTAAGTAATGTCAGTTAGAGGTTGTGATCCTGCTTGAAATAAGATATTTCCATCAACACAATCAAACCACTTCCTGTTTGTTCAGTAAACAAAAGGAAATGTAGTTTGACTGAAATACTGAGGTATTTGATTGACAAGGGTTTTATTGATCCCTGTGCTGTTTAAAGAGAGTTCTGACACTGCACACATTTACAGTATGTATGCATTAATATTTCATGATCAACAAACAAGTATTCATCACCTGCTAGTTTAAGCATATCTGTGTTGAATTACAGCATTGTTATACACAAGTAGAAAGTCAAGAAAAGCTTACACATTGAATAAAGTCTACTATGAAAAATGAAGGTTTATGCCAATTCCTAAAAGCCCTTATCACAGTTTTCCTCTGGAAGCTGGGTTTGGATGCTCTGGTACCTCCACCGATAAACTTAACAAGAGGCATTTTCACAAGGCTGTCCTGTTCAGATCTACCTCCTAGATCTACACATTTTTCTGGTATTTTTTTTACAAAGCCCAAATGTTCTGGTGTTAAACTAAATAGTTTTGTGTTATAGCAGAAGGGATTTTTGTTGTTTGCTTGTTTTCATTTATGTATTTATTTCTACAAAAGAAAACAACTGAATGAACATCCCACAAAGAGGGTTCGGGTTTGTGGGTTTTTGTTATGTTAATGGAGTTTGAATTTTTGTATTGTAGTTTATTCTTTGCCTTCATCTGATTTCATCATTGCTTTTGTTCTAGGCTCTGGTTTAGTTGTTCTTAGTGCCTTAGTTTAGTGTTTGTTCTGTGTTTTGGTTCAGTTTTTGTTTGAGTTCTGGGGCCTGTATTAATCAATCAGTTAAATAAGCACTTTTCAAACCTTTATTGCAAGTGCTTAGACTGTAAAAATGATTGAAAATGAGAATAGAACTAAAGTGGACACAAAAATCTGTTGCATCCTGTTTATTTGTGGTGCTTCCTGTTGGCCGCTTCCTGTTGTATAATCATTCTCAAAATTTTTCTTCTTTGTTTTCACTTTTTTACTTTGCTTATTGTTACAATTTCTTTGTGTGGTCATTATATTCATTGATTATGCGCATGCTTTATTGACCATGGGAATTCTTATACCTATTCCTGGGCCGCCCAAAATCTTCAGAATAGGATGTTTGGCTTCCTGTGGGCCATACCTTTAGAATTGATGTCTGTGCTAACTTATTTATTAATGGCAGAGGGCAGGCCTATTTTCCTGCTGTGCGCGAGAGGCAGCGCAGATACTCCTTTGAGGGTGTGGACAAGGGAGTTCCTGTTAGCGCTTAAATACAAAAAGGACAGGTATGATCGTATGTTTTGGAGAAGCCAGACCGGATTTAAGCTGCATGACCTTTGAAGGTTCAGTATGGTGATATATGGTACCAGTGGGTTCGTACAAAACATATGACATGTCAACATGGCACCAGTATGCCTGGAATTTCTTCATAGAAACTATATGGTGAAAATAATACCTAAAGACAGACATGTTGATCTGAGATGTGTCACCATAAGGAGAAATTTAGTAATATTTAGTGATCAAAGAGCAAATATCCCAACAGACCACAATGTGGTAACAGGAAGTGATCTAATACGTCTACAATAACATCCTGATCACAAGGATAATCAGTCAATGCTGGATAGAATTGAACAGGCATTTAGCCAATCAAATTATGCTCCATTGGTCATGTGATGCCAACCCATTGGTCAGCAGGTAACAGGGACTCAGACAGCTACCAAACCCAAACTACTGTATATAATAGTATGTTTTGGGAGAAGCCAGACCCAATTGATGCTGCATGACCTTTGGGCTGCACGGTGGTGTAGTGGTTAGCACTGTCGCCTCACAGCAAGGGCCTGTGTAGAGTTTGCATGTTCTCCCCGTGTATGCGTGGGTTCTCTCTGGGTACTCCGGCTTCCTCCCACTGTCCAAAAACCATGCATGTTAGGTTCATTGGTGACTCTAAATTGTCCTTAGGAGTGAGTGTGAGTGTGCGGTTGTTTGTCTCGTTTGTCTCTATGTGGCCCTGTGATGGACTGGCGGCCTGTCCAGGGTGTACCCCGCCTCTCGCCCATTGACTGCTGGGATAGGCTCCAGCCCCCCTGCGACCCGACCGACGGATTCAGCGGTATAGATAATGGATGGATGGATGGATGGACCTTTGAAGGTTCAGTATGGTGATATATGGTACAAGTGGGTAAGTAGAAAACATATGACAAGTCAACATGGCACCAGTATGTCTGGACTTAAATTATAGAAACCATGTGATGAAAGTAATACCTAAAGACAGAGAGTATGCAAAATAGGGTATAAATAGGACCTGCTTCCTTTGTTCGAGATATGCATGTGAGCTGTATGACCCTGTGTACACAGTATTAAAGAATATTCTCCACTAAAGAATCTTGCTTCAAGTCTCATCGATACCAGCCTCATCTATTTTGACTCTTGGTCCTGATGACAACAGGATGGCTGCCCACGAAACCCTCTTAAAACTATATCTCTTCAGTGAGTATTTAGTGCTTTAATTCGCCTGGCATATGTTTTTCTTTATATGAAATACCTTACACGTTGCTTACACATTGCTCAACAATATAATTTAATAGACCACATGTGTGTGAAACTTTAAAGGTGACATATTGTGGAGAAATAACCTTTTCTGTCCTTAGGAGCACAGTTTAGGGTGTTTGAAGTCACCAGCAAATGTAAAACTCCACAAAAACACAACCTTGACATTGTTTTTTAGTTTTTTTAGTTTAGTTTTTTAGTTCATTTTTAAAAGTACATCATATCTTAAGTTCATTTCACTTCCTCTGCAAAGCCTTGACCTCCAAGCCCCGCCTGCTTGTATCAACCCTGCTTGACTGAAGCTGACAGCTTCTTATCGAAATTATCTGTTGTCAGCTGCACTGAGGAGCATGCATCTTCCATCTAGCAGCAGCCTCAGATGAAATAAGAGTCCAGTGGATAAACTTTATCTGAGGCTAATGTTCCAGCAGAGTTAGCTAAAGACTGTGGATGTCCAGCAACCACGTTTCATCCCACTGTTTGAACAACTTGGTCCAGTTCAACGCTGCACTGAAGAAACTGAGCCACAAAGAGGGATCAGTTCCAACTCTCAGAGCCTGAACTTCAGAGCAGGGAAATGGAAGCATCTGAGAAATAATTCCTCATGGTTTATTTATTTATTTATTTTTTCCTTTTGCAGTAGCTAACGCTAAAAGCTTGAATATGCTACGAATATGACATACAAACACTTCTAAGGAGATTTTGCTGTTACTTTTTGAAAGACTAACACTATTATTATAACATTACTTAGTTAATTCAATGCTTTCTAGTTGAATGGTTAACAGGAAGAAACCTCTGGCAGAGCCAGAACAATCTGCCTCAACCAACTGGGGTTTCAGAGGACAGGACCGAGGGGACAACAAACACCGTAACACCAGGACAGGGATACCTGCTGAGAAAGAGAAACACAAGTTAATGCCAATAATGATGTCATATGTACATGGAGAATAAAAAAAGCAGAGGGAGGAGAAGGGGAAGTCCCTGGGCAGTCTAAGCCTATAGCAGCTTAACTATGGGATGTTTTAGGGTCACCTGAGCCATCCCTAACTATAAGCTATCAGAAAGGAAAGTTTTAAGCCTGATCTTAAAAGGTAGAGGGTGTCTAATTCCTGAACCCAAACTGGCAGCTGGTTCCACAGAGAGGGGCCTGATAACTGAAGGCTCTGCCTCCCATTCTACTTTTAGAAACTCTGTGAACCTCAAGTAAACCTGCAGTCTGAGAGCAAAGTGCTCTGTTGGCAAAATATCCAACTATGAGATCTTTAAGATAAGAGTTTGGACACTAAGAACTTTATATTTGAGAGAAGAATCTTAGATTCTATTCTGAATTTAACAGGGAGCCAATGAAGAGAAGCTAAAACTGGAGAAATATGATCTGCTGTTAGATCTTATCAGAACTCTGGCTGCAGCATTTTGGATCAGCTGGAAGCTTTTCAGAGAATTTGTGGGACAGCCCAATAATAAAGAATTACAGTAGTCCAATCCTGAAGTAACAAATGCATGGACTAGTTTTTCTGCATCACTCTGAGACATGATGTTCCTAATTTTAGCAATATTACAAGGGTGAAAGAGGGAAATCCTGGAAACCTGTTTTATAAGTGTGTCAAATGATACATTCTGGTCAAAAATAACTCCAAAGTTCCTCACGGTAGAACTAGAAGCCAAGGAAATACCATATAGTAACTATATAGCTAGACAGTTTCTCCCTGAAACGCTCAGGTCCAAAGATAACGACTTCAGTTTTGTCTGAATTTAGAAGCAGACAGTTCTGAGTCATCCAGGTCTTTATGTCTTTAAGACATGCTTGTAGTCTGACCAACCTATTGGGTTCATCTGGTTTCATAGATAAGTACAAATGAGTATCATCAGCATAGCAATGGAAATGTATGCCATGCCATGCTGTCTAATAATGTCACCTAAAGGAAGAATGTATAAAGTAAAAAGAATCGGGCCAAGCACATAACCCTGAAGAACTCCATGACTTACTATGGTAAGGAAAAATCTTCATTAACATTCAAGGTAAACACAAGAAACTTGTGAGTCGCTGCCCATCTTTTGCCGCAGGTTGAAAACCCATCTCTTCAGGAAACACTACCCAGATCCGCCCTCTTAGGACATCACCTGTTTCGTCCTAGCTCCTTACGCACTTATTTGTTTCCTAAATTGCCTTTGTTTTCTAAATTGTCTTCTCATTTGTCGATGTACCTAGCTTATCACACTTACTCTAGCACTAGTTATGCTCTTAGCTGTTTGGTTTTGGAAGGAAATACACTTATGATTTCTTATGACCTGAAGTTCTTTTGCCTACCGATGTGGAACACACTTATAGTAAGTCGCTTTGGATAAAAGCGTCTGCAAAATGACCGTAATGTAATGTTATCTTCAATACCTGCAGCTAAGCTTCTTAATACTTGGCCATGTCTCCACGTATACCGGCCTTGTGACACACCAACCTTACAACCTGACAAAATATGCCTTCGAGTTTCAGTACCTGAACATAACAAACATAACAGGTCTCCATTTACCCAGAGTTTTAGGTTCTGGGGAGTTGGCAACACATCACATGTTGCCCCTATCAAAAATCTAATACTCCTTTCCTCCATACCCCACAGCTCTTTCCAACTAAGCTTTTTCTTCTCTACACCTTCCCAATTCAACCACCGCCCCTGCTTAGCCTGAGCCACTGCCTTTGTACCCCTTAATATTTCTACGAACCTGCTCAACAACCAGCTTTCTCTTCTCCTTGGGACCTGCTCTAGTCCACACCAGTTTGCCTGGGCCAAGCCCCAAGCCTCCATCGGCCTATTTGAACATTACCCACAATCTCCATATGTCTAAGAGTTGCTTCTGCCTCCTGAGCTGCCATTCTTGATGTAAGAGCCATATTAACATTGGCTAATGTTTAGTTGTTTCCCTTTAAAAATGTTGCATTGCTCCTTTAATTACACTGCTGATGACATCACAGCCATTTAGGTCAGACCAGGTTAAGCAGCCTTAGGCGCAAGACAGTTTTTTGACAATACAATAGCTATACGCCTAGTGAATCTTGTAACTTTGTTTTTTGCTTTTTCAATTAAAGTTCCTTTTTTGAACAGAGTTACTGCCGTAGAAGATTATTTTAGTTTCAAGCTTATCGCCAAAAAGACTGCTTAGTAGTAGTGGTAAAGTGGAGTACTGGGACGAAAGATCGCCGCTACATTTGAATTCCATTTCCTCCCCTTGGTTGGGTTTGGAACCACCTTACTAACTACCACATCTTTACTCCCAGCTAACAGGAGCTCTGTCCTAACTTTAGTACATTTAAACTCTTCTACTAGACTAGATACTGGGAGCTGGAGTATGCCTTTCCCATTCAGTGTCACAGTACTTAGGCATCTAGGAACACCTAGCCACTTCCCAGTGTAAAAGCTAACTAATCTTTCTATTTTTTTTGCAACAGATAATGGAATCTCATACACACAGTGGCCACATCAACCTAGGAAACAATCCAAACTGCAGACACCACAGCTTCAACTTTCCTGGAAGCTCTGATTTATCTACTCTATCCAGTCCCTCATTAACATCTTTCCGAAACTCCACTGCCGACTCTCCATCATTCATGTCTGCCTGGTACCACCTGCCTAAACTCTTTACTGCTTTTCCCCTAATTATTGGAATTTTTTCTTCATCTATTACAAACTTTCTATCACTTAATTTCTCTCTACTTATTGAGATACTTCTAGACTTAGTAGGTTTGATTTTCATCCCAGCCCACTTTAGATTTTTATTAAGTCTCTCAAGTATTCTCTTCATACATGGCACTGTTGTAGTCACAAACGTCATATCATCCATGTATGCTCTAATTGGTGTAAGACGCATGCCATCCTGACGTCTCTCTCCACCTACAACCCACTTGGAAGATCTAATAATTATCTCCATCGCCATTGTAAATGCTAATGGAGAAATCGTACACCCTGACATAATGCCTATTTCTAGCCTCTGCCAACCTGTTGTGAAAAAAAATGCTCTTACTAAGTTAACAACTACTACGGGCACTCTAAAATAATCAAACACTTGCCAAATAAGGCTATGTGGCACTGAACCAAATGCATTTGCTAGATCAAGAAATATAACATGCAAGTGTTTTTTCTCAATCTTGGCTGTCTGAATCTGATGCCAAATCATGCTAGTGTGCTCTAAACACCCTGCAAAACCTGGTATTCCTGCCTTCTGCACAGTAGTATCTATCAAGCTATTCTTTTCTAAATAACTAGCTAATCTCTGTACAACTACACTAAAGAAAATCTTCCCCTCTACATTTAGGAGAGAGATCATCCGGAACTGACTCAGGTCCGAGGACTCTTTCTCCTTTGGAATAAGAACGCCTCCTGCCCTACGCCATGCTCTAGGAATAAACTGTTTCTCCCAAATTATTCTTAATTGCCTCCACAAAAACTTTAGGATATCAGGTGCACTTTTATAAACCCGGTAGGGGACTCCATTTGGCCCTGGGGCCGATGAAGCCTTTGCACGCCTGACTACCTCCTCAACCTCTTTCCACCTAGGTGGTCTAACATCCATCTTATGAGCTATCTCTCCTAATGGTGGCATGTCAGGTGGAAGGCCTACTATTCTACGCTGCTTAAGATCTGAATATGTATTTCTTAGATACTCTTCCACCTCTGACTTTGTTGCCTTAAGCTGCCCTCCCTTTTCCAGGTTAAACAATCCTTTAGCAAACTTGAACAGGTCCCTGTAAAACGCAGTCCTTACATACTCTTTCTTCTTTCTCTTTTTCCTAAGATATTCAGCCCTTCTGAGTATTGCTAGCCTGCTTCTCAATTCTTCCTGCAAAACATTAATTCCCTCCCTCTCTTCTTCTATAGCTCTTTTCAACTGCTTTCTTAAATTTCTTCTTTCCTTAACCAATTTCTCCATCTCTTTTTGCCATCTTGACTTAACTAAATGTACTCTTTCAATCCTCTTTCTCTCTTTCACCCCACATCTTTCTACACCATAGAAGTAAATTATATATCCCATCTTCTCTAGCCTATCGCTTGCATTTCCTCCTAACCTACCCAATATTATTGACAAATCTTTATTGACTGCCCCCCATTCTTTGTTACTATTTGCCCTAGGCCAATTAACTCTAGCTTCCTGCTCCATATTTCTCTCTATAACTGGCCTATTCACCTCAGTATCAGCTGCATTCCTTCTTAGAACCTCCTCCTCCACCTCCGCCGCCGCGTTATTGATATATTTCGGACTGTGGTTACCTGCCGCTGGACTTTATCCGACTTACTCGATTGACTTCTTAAAAAGTACTTATCGATGCGGCCACACTGCCCTTCTTTTACCACACATCTCTTTCTTCCCTCATGCATTTTAAGGCCTCTAACTGACGTTGCTTTCTGCCAGCCACAAGGACAAACCTGGAGCTTATTTCCCTCTAGCCTACCACTTATATTTTCTCCAGCTACGCTCTCTTTGCTCTGAGAACTATTCTGCCCAGTTCTAGTCCAAGAGAATGGATCTGTGCCCCTATCCTTCAACCTCATAGTCATGTTCGTTCCAGTGTCAGTTGCCCTGTAGTCTGCCTGTGAGTCATCTTCCGCAACACAAGAAACTTGTGCTAAAGAAAAAAATGGACCAGACTCAGTGAATAATTCCCTATAATCCGTATATAGACCAGTGAGCAGGGCTGACCAACGTGTCATTGGGGTCATCAGGTGGGAACCTCCTTTCAAAGGAGTTCTTTACAAGAACAAACTGGAATCTATCAGATAAATATGACGTAAACCAGCCGAATGTAGTTCCTTTGATTCCAATAACATGTTCAAGTCTCTTTAATAAGATACTGTGATCGACCGTATCAAATGCAGCACTGAGATCCAACAGGACAAGCACAGACACAAGTCCGCTATCAGAGGCTAGGAGATCATTGGTAACTTTCAGCAGTGCAGTTTCTGTGCTATGATGCACTCTGAATCCTGACTGAAACTCTTCAAACAGATTATTTCTGTGGAAATGATCACAAAGCTGAGCTGCAACTATTTTTTCAAGAACTTTAGACATAAAACGGAGATTGGATATAGGTCTATAATGAGCTAACACTTCTGAATCTAGAGTAGGTTTTTTAAGTAAAGGTTTAATTACAGCAACCTTAAAAGTCTGAGGTACATATTCTGTCAACAAAGACAGATTGATCAAATCCAATATGGAAGTATTGATTAAGGGGAAAACCTCCTTGAACATTCTGGTTGGAATTGGGTCTAAAATACAAGTTGATGGTTTAGAAGAGACTATTGCTATTGTTAGTTCAGAGAGATCAACTGGGCAGAAGCCATCAGAATACAAATCAGGTTCTAAAGATACTTCTAAAGCTGCTGTACCTGATGATACATCACTGATAATAGTAGGAAGGACTCCATCAATCTTCTCTCTGATAGAAACAATTTTATTGATAAAGAAGCTCATGAAATCATCACTGCTGAGAGTTAAAGGAATACCTGGCTCAGCAGAGCTCGGACTCTTTGTCAGACTGGCTACAGTGCTGAAAAAAATGGTAATGGTGTTCATATTCGGTTGCTATGCGCCGACCTTATCGGCAGCAAGTCTGTGTAGCTCTCAATTTTTCTCATCGTTTATATGATTATTTGTCATTTTTTGTTTCTATCTAAACATTTTTAGTTAGTTTTTATTGATCTGCTTTTTTGTTTTAATTAATTTTTTGATAATGTGCACTACTACTAAAGCAGTGTACACAACTCGCTAACTCGCTACCAAACAAGTGTGATGAGTTAGAGGCGCTTGTGCGGAACCAACGGCTGTATAAGGAGAGCAGTTGATCTGTCTGTCTGAGTCCTGGCTGAACGACAACACACCAGACTCATGTATGGACATACCCGACTTCACAGCCGTACGAGCGGATCGAGACCCGAGTACGAGCGGCGGTAAGCGGAAAGGCGGGGGTGTTATACTGTTCTT
This sequence comes from Odontesthes bonariensis, assembly GCF_027942865.1. NCBI lineage: Eukaryota > Metazoa > Chordata > Actinopteri > Atheriniformes > Atherinopsidae > Odontesthes > Odontesthes bonariensis. The sequence goes on from NC_134506.1 coordinate 1,417,203, forward strand.
TAATCAGAGATGGCTAAACCCCTGCAATGTGACCGTTAAGGAGAGGGTTTGTTGTCCAGACATCGAACTGCTGTCAGTTGGTTTCCGTGCATTCTATGCGCCCAGAGAGTTCCCATACACAGTCGTCATCGTTGTTTACATTCCACCGAGGGCGGCGTGTGACGTCATCCATGACGCTGTTGCTAGGATACAGACCCAGCATCCTGAGGCATTCATTGCAATCACAGGGGATTTCAACCACGTCTCTTTATCCTCCTGCCTGACTGGCTTTGTACAGTATGTGGACTGTCCAACACGTGGAGAAAGGACATTAGATCTGTTCTATGCTAACGTGAAGGAGGCTTACAGGACAGTGTCTCTTCCACCACTGGGTAGATCTGATCACAGCATGGTCTATCTACAACCCACATACAGACCGTGTGTACAAAGACTTCCTGTTACTACCAGATCTTTCAGGAAGTGGTCACCAGAGGCGAGTGATGCATTGAGAGACTGCTTTGATGTCACAGACTGGGCTGTACTGCTGGAGGAAGATGAAATGGACATTGACATGAGCCCTTTTTCCATCAGATTCTGTAGCGAATTAAAAGTTATATTGCATTACTTTGTTGCGATATAAGATGCGTTCGGTTGGTTTTCCATCAAACAGGACGATTCTAGCGAAATAAAATGACATCACCGGAACGTGCTGATGCGCATTATTCTGACTCGACCAGATGATTTTCCATTACAAAAGTGGCGAATTGTAGCGAATTAGAATGCTCGGTAGCGGGAGTTTAATTGCTCGCGCTGTTATTGTCAGCCTCCTGTTATAACAGTTGCTATAACTTTCAAGGCTACGTACCTTTTCACCACCGGCTTTCGTTTTATTTATTAGGCTAGTTACTTATTTAGAGTTATGGACCGTAGGATAGGACTAAACATGCTGCTAGTGCTGCTATGTCAACTTATAGCCGTCAGAAATTTAAGAAGGAGGATGAGAGTGAGGCGAGAATTAATTATGCTGCTTCAGGACCTCCCGAATTGTGTTTAAAAAAAGCAGAGTCTCTGCTCTCGACCAGTTGTTTCTTTTATCATCGGACATTGTTGTTACTAGTTGTTGCTGCTGTTTTGATACCGACAGGATAGGTGAAATGGGGCGGCTGATCGAGCGGCTCAACAACAACATTCGAATCCTCGCGCTTTACCAATACCATCTGCGCATGCATGGCTAGTCTGAATCGCATTAACCTTTTCCATCACTTCTGTAGCGATACAACTTAGCCCTGAACCACCTATTTCGAGCGAATTGATTTAATGCGACAAAACAGGCGTTCTAGCGATTTAACCGTTTTTCCATCACATGTATCGCACTAACTTCTTGATGCGCATCAAATTAAAGCGAATCATGTCGTTGATGGAAAAAGGGCTATGGACAGGAGGGTCAGCACCATCACAGACTACAGTAACTTCTGATTCCAGTCAGGACTGTAAGGTGCTATCCAAATAACAAACCATGGATCACCAGTGACATCAAAGACCTCCTGAACCAGAAAAAGAGGGCGTTCCAGAATGGGGATAGAGAAAGGTGGAGGAGTGTACAACAGGAGCTTAAAAAGACATTACGTCGAGCTAAGGTGGAGTACAAGAAAAAGGTGGAGAGACAGCTGGAGAACAATAACACCAAGGAGGTGTGGAGGGGCATGAGGACCATCACTGGATACAGACTGAAGAACTCTCAGTCTGTAGAAGGTGATGTGGACAGAGCCAATACTTTCAACCATTATTACAACAGGTTTGACAGTGTGGCTTTTCCCTCCTCTGCTGCTGCTCCCTCCACCCCCACCACTACAGCTGCTTCCTCTATACTGCTTCCACTGCCCTGCTGTTCCACTTCCACCTCAATGGCAACCTGCATCGCCAAACCTCCTCCTCCGCCTGACTGCACCTCCACATCTGCTGTCACCAACAAGCTTCTTCTGTCCAGCTGTACCTCCACCTCTGCAGCAATTTCCACTGCCTGGTCTCCTGAGCCAAGCTACACCTCCACCTGTGTGGCAGCTTTCACCACCAGGCATCCTGAGCCCAGCTGCACCTCCACCTCTACGGCAGCTTCCACTGCCAGGCCTTCTGAACCCAGCCACACCTCCATCTGTGCGGCAGCTCCCACCGCCTGGCCTCATCAGCCCAGCTGCACCTCCACCTCTGCGGCAGCTTCCACCGCCAGGCCTTCTGAACCCAGCCACACCTCCACCTCTGCGGCAGCTTCCACTGCCAGGAATCCAGAGCCCAGCTGCATCTCCACATCTGTGGCTGCTCCCACCACTAGCCCTCCTCTGTCCAGCTGCACCCCCCACCCCCATCTTTATGGTTGATAGCAACATCACTCCTGTCGCCATCCCTCCGCTACAACCTCTGTGTCTAACTATAGAGGAGGTTGGAGCTGAGCTCAGGAGACTTAAGTCAGGGAGGGCTTCAGGCCCAGATGGAGTCTGTCCAAGGCTTCTGAGGGACTGTGCTGGTCAACTAGCAGTCCCTCTTCAGAGGCTCTTCAATATGAGCATTCAGATGGAAAAAGTCCCAGTACTGTGGAAAACGTCTTGTCTCATACCAGTGCCCAAATTAGGGAAACCGGTGGAGCTGAATGACTACAGACCGGTGGCTCTGACATCTCATATCATGAAGACCTTGGAGAGACTTCTTGTTCGTTGCATGAGATTGCAGGTTGCTGAGGATCTTGATCCCCTCCAGTTTGCCTACCAGAAACACAGGAGTGGAAGACGCGATTCTGTACATGTTGCATCGGGCATATGCTTATCTGGATGTGCCTGGTTCATATGTGAGAGTCATGTTCTTTGACTTCTCCAGTGCCTTCAACACCATACAGCCTCCCATACTGAAAGACAAGCTGCTCGGTATGGGTGTGGCCCCCTCCCTGACATCATGGATTATAGACTATTTGTCTGCCAGACCACAGTATGTCAGGATGGGGAAATGTGTTTCTGGAACACTGGAATGCAGTACTGGGGCTCCGCAGGGTACTGTTTTGGCTCCTTTTCTTTTCACCCTGTACACATGGGACTTCAGGTACAACTCAGAGTCCTGCCACATTCAGAAGTATTCTGATGATACGGCTGTTGTGGCATGTGTGCGCGGTGGACAGGAGAAGGAGTACAGGGACCTTGTGGAGGCCTTTACTGACTGGAGCAAAAAGAACTGTTTGCTCCTGAACACCACCAAAACCAAAGAGCTGGTGGTGGACTTCAGGAGATCTAAAACTCCATACCAGTCAGTCTGCATTGATGGAGGGGAGATAGAGACTGTTCAGACCTGCAAATACCTGGGGGTGGTGCTGGATAATAAACTGGAGTGGTCTGCCAACATAGACGCAGTGTACAGGAGGGGCCAGAGCCGTCTCTTTTTCCTGAGACGGCTCAGGTCCTTCAATGTCTGCAGTGATATGATGAGTATGTTTTATCACACTATCATTGAGAGTGCACTGTTCTATGCTGCTGTCTGCTGGGGGAGTTGCACTACAGACACAAACTGTAGGCGCCTGGACAAACTGGTGAAAAAGGCTGGTTCTGTTGTAGGCAGAAGGCTGGACCCTCTCGGTGCTGTGGTGGAGAAACGGATGAGGAGGAAGTTAGATTCTGTGAAGGAGAATAATAAACATCCTCTCCACAGCATCCTGCAGGACAGAGGAGCAGCTGCAGTGAGAGGCTGCAGGACTGAGAGCTTCAGGAGGGCCTTTGTTCCCACAGCCAGAAGGCTTTTTAACAGGGACTGCTGAGTTCTTCTCAAATTGATTGATTGATTTTTATTTATTTGATTATTTTGCCATTTAGTCATTTATTATTATTTAGTTAGTAGTAGAATTATTATTGTTGTTTTATTGTTGTTAATTCAATCATTGTAAATATTTAAAAAAATGTTGAGCTACTTGACGAATTTGAATTTCCCCCATTGGGGGATAAATAAAGTATTTTTCTATTTCTATTTCTATTTCTATATATATGAAATGTTGAAGCACAGTAAGTAACAATAAATATGCATTACTTTGAGTTACATGGTGCACATCTCTGGTTTAATCCACGACAGTTGATCACATAGCATTGTTTACTAGCGTCTGCTGCTAACTTACAGCTACGCTGCAAAACTGTTTCCCTCTGGGATCAACTGAGTAACTACTGTATCTATATCTATATATAGAGCTGGAGTGTTTTTGGTTTGACTGTAGGAATAGCTGTATTATGTTTGCATTTAGTGCATTAAAATTACACAATGGATGCCCAGGTTTGAAAATGTACATAAACACACTGTAAATAATTCTTCAAAACAAAAAACAAACCACTGGTTGTGAACACTCTTTCCAGATATAAAGCAGCTTCTTCCAGTGTTACGGACTGTAAACATGAAGCATGCAACCTCCATGTTTTTCACTCCTTGATCACCATTTATCCTAAAACAAACATATTTATAGTTCTATGTTGAATATAATATGTTAACATATGAAAAATGCCTTATTTAAGAAAGCCAGTGTAGCTGATGGCAGGTTGTTGGAAGCTGTACCAAGATACAGTATCTACAGATTGTCTACAGGACGATATGACACTGCAATGAGACAATAAATTATATAATGATTGTAAAAGTATGCACACTTGTAATGACAACTGTGCTTAGCTTACAGGATAAAAACAGTAATGCCACCAAAGATAACAATGTAACTTTAGGGGGAAAAAACAAGTGCATTTGGCCACTGTAAATAATATACTATAAGTAAAAAAATATTTTTGCATACAAAATTGCAGATACGCAGGTGTGTTTTAAATGAAGTAGTAAGATGTGTTTGTGCACGTAAAGCAACATGAAAATAAGCATATAACACATAATGCAGAATATCAGTTGCTATTGTACTTTATATATATACATATATATATATATATATATATATATATATATATATATATATATATATGGTTTGTATCTATGTGTGTCAAAGACTGGAACAAAGTATCATATGCGATAGGACACCAGTAGTAACTACACAGTGCATAGAAGCTCTGACTGTTATAGTGCACCCTCAGTTCTCTGGCTGGCAGAATTCCATTTATCTTTTGATACGCAGAGTGAGGCTGCCTAGATTTAATTTCTAGAACACACTAGTCCAACTCCTCATCTGACAGGGGTGTGTACAGTGCTTTCACTGAAAGAGTCACTCATGCGCCAGTATACTGTGCTTCTGGACATCCCCAAGAGTTTGGCTGTACATGGGAGAAACAGATTGAGTTTCATTAGGTCACAGAAGGTAGTCTGGGGATATGACCATTGGTTGTCACCCGGATAGTACTTGCTCAAATTGCACAACAGCAATGTGTTGGTTGCTTTTATCTTTTTCAAAGTTAATAACTGTGTAAATTTATCAATGCATCAAAAATGGCTGAACAGTTACTTGAAAAAAAAGTAGCTGTTGTTCTTGTGTACAAGTGAAATCTTAGAAGTCTAGATCTTGAGGCATGTGTTCAGGAACATGTTCCAAATTTGAGCAAAGTCTTTAAAAAAATATCTAATTTAATTCCTTGAAGAGATTGGGGAAAGAAATGTTTAGATAATTCTAGTATCTCGAATGCCTGATTGATGTGCAGACAAATAACACATGTGCCGTTGCTTTATTTGACATTTGTTTGCCAAATTATCAGATTCTGTTGTCTATCTGTGTACATTACAACACAAAAACTACAGAGCCCCCATACAACAAAGCCCACTTTGACCCATCTCTGATTGATAGCTCAGTATAAGCCATAAGCACAAGAATTCTAGTTTAATACTGAACTCTGTATCTTGACTGATCACATGACATTAGCTGGTCCCATGACATTAGTTTTGCTAGCAAAATTAGCTAGCAACATTTTAATGACCGCACAATACATATTCTAATATTTAGTTTCACATTTGTATGGTCTATTAAATTATATTAACAAACAACATGTAAGGTATTGCCTGTAATTTCATCTAACAATAACAACACAGCAAATGAATAAATACTACATTTACTAAAATTACTAAATACTCACCAATAAGATATTGCTTGGGTTTGTTGCCATCTCAGTCCCTGTTACTCGCTGACCAATGCATCTACATCACATGACTAGCGGAGGATAATTCAATGGCTGATTGCTGGTTCAATTTCATCCATCATTGACAGGTTATTCTTGTAACAAGGACATGAAAGCTTAATTTCTAACAGAGAATTTAGGGCTCTGGTTTCAGTCTGTTGAAATTAAGCAATTTTAATGTTTTATTAGAATTCTTAAACTTTAGTTCTGGATTATGAAGTTTTGAACATTGAAAATAAAGAACGGTGAAAATAAATTAGCGATTCGATGAGTTTAATTCAGATGCCAAAAATTCACATCCATATTTTTGACAGCATAAAATATTGTTTTTTGAAATTCAAAGACTTTTAGAGTTCAGAGTTTGGTGAGACACACTGTTTGGTGAATTGGTGATTCTAATTTGCCCCTCGCAGTGAGTGTGTGTGGTTGTTTGTCTAATTTGTCTCCGTGTTGACCCCCTGCTGGACTGGCGACCTGTCCAGGTGATGGTTTAATTGCACCATTTTCTGTTATTCTGTAAAATCCTTACCAATAACTCTGATGCCCCCAATTGCTGAATTTTCACTAGTTTGGAGTCAAGGGGGGGGGGGGGGGGTCCAGTTTTTCCTGGATCTGTTGAAGTTACTCTTCCAGTACTCTTCCAGGACAACACGTTCTTCAACTGTAAGCGACGCCACTGTTGCTTTCAGTCCCCGCATCTTTTTAACTCGACTTTCTTCCCTCGCTATATTTTGAGCTTGGATTTAAGTGTGTGTTATGTTTAGATGTATAACTTTTGACATAATTTTTTATGTGTACTTCCATTTAGCTTCAATTGAATCAAATGCTTTTCTCTGAATAATTTTCACAATATAATCATCATGTCAGATGATCAGAAATGTGACTGTCCAATGTCATTTCACCTGGCATTAATTACAGCCCATTAGGACATCCTTGTGAAGAGAACATTTTTTTTTCTCTTTGGGATTTTTAAAGATTAAATTAAAGTTGAACTGAGTAAAAATGAATTACTAAAAGAGTTAAAAATTATTACAAATGATAAATTAGCATTACGTTCGTGGTGCTCGAAATAATCATCTTCAAATATGATAGTTATTTATACATCAGTTAACTCATTTGCAAAGAGGAAAATAAGCTACTATCAAAAAGTGTGTTGGACATTAGTAGTCGTTAGACATAGTCATGTTAATCCTTAACACTAAATTATTATCATGAGCAAAATAATTCTAGCCCTCTAAATTAGAAGCTGAATTTTTAAAAATTTTTTTTTAAATACATGTGCACAATAATCTCTTGTGGTGCGTGTCAAGCTCTACCAACATACATGATAAATCAACTTTACATCTGACCTCTAATAAGCTGTCACTTCTATTTTTCATTCAAATCCTTAAAGCACAAACCTGTGGTGAAAAGGCCACAAAGTTGTGAAAATCTTCCTTGAAGAGGTTCCTCTTCTGGGTACAGGAGTGAACAGTCAAGCTTTCAGGATGCCCAATGTGCCGCAGTGAGTCCTGATCGGTGGTGGACTCGCTGTCAATGTCCATGGGAAAGTAGGCGCTCTGCATATCAGGAGGGACGGAGGGTGGACTACTGCTGGAGATCTGGGGAAGGTGGTGCAGTTTGTCTGGAGGGGGTGCTCTACATTTCAGCTCTTTGCTGATGCGCAGAAGGAAGTTGGGGTCTGAGGTGGGAATGAATTGGTTGTTAGTGCATTCAGAAGAGTTAGAGAGAGCCTCATGGTGCTGCTGGGGGTGGTTGTGATGATGGTGCCCATCCCTGGGGTGATCTGTGTGCTCATAACTGACCATCCTGTCACAGTCTCCATAATTATAGGCATCACTGTCAGACCTGCGCAGCTCTATCGATGCTTTTTTGGGCATTTTGGTTTTATGGGCTACGGGGAGCTTGTCTTTGGCTATTTCCCCGTTTACTTGGATCAAGTTGAACATGGTAACAATGTCGGCTGCTACCATGAGTTTCTTCGACTGCAGGTCCTCTGTGGAACAGCGCATTTTGTCTTTAAAGAGGGTGGCTGGGAAGGTGGGATCCAGGCAGGCTGTGTAAAAGAGCAGGCTTCGGATTTTATCTAAGTGCACCAGGTCAAAGCGAGCACATAGACACTGGCACAGATCCTGGTAGGTCATGGTGTTGCGCTTAGTGTCCAGCTCCTCCAGGATCCTTCCCAGGAACAGAGAATATTCAGGAAGAGGGTCCATGGATGATGAGCAGTGGGAACAGGCCAACAGAAAAGGTCCTACCTCACCAGAAGCGTGGCACCTGGAAATAACACCTTCAGTTAGCACCAATCTGCTGTTTTACTTTAGATTAATTCTATCAGTTCCATAAAAAGAGGCATTTACAGCAAACAATCCAAAAACTACATTAGCTGCTTTACTTCTACTCAGGGGCGAGGCTAGGATATTTTTAGTGGTGCCAAGGCACCACCGTGAGATAGCTCGGCACCCCTTGGCTCAGCACATTTTTAAAATATTATATTATGCAAAAACACTTTTTTTTTTGCTCAAGGATGCATTATTTTATTTATTTTTTATTTTATTTATTTTCTAGGCAAGGCAAGGCACCTTTATTTATACAGCGAATATCATACCACAGGCAACTCAATGTGTTAACACAGTTAAAAGCAATCAAAGAAGAGGGGAAAAAGACAGATATAAACTCAACCATAAGCACACCGAAAGATGTTTTTAACCTGGATTTAAAAGTGCCCACGTACAGTGCCTTCTAGCATTTTTTTTTGTTTGAACTCTTTACTCCCAAAATAAATGTTGAGTTATCTTCAATATTTGTCTCAGGCTCTCTGTTATCCCTGTCGAGCTACAGTCTTTTGAAATGAAGAGGTCAAAATTGAATGTCGTAGGGGAAAACACTACTCAAAGCAAAACTAATACGGCTCCAAAATTGATAAATGTACTAGTTCGCCTCAATTAGTGAGAAATAATGTGCCTCTGTGAGCACTGGGGGCTGGGCACCCCTAAAGACCAGATCCTAAAATCGCCCCTGCTTCTACTGTCCATCGCAGAATGTGAAAAAGGGTAAAAAATAAATAGAAAAAAAGCCCCCGCATTCCCACAATGAATGAATCCGATGAAGAAGGACCCAAACACATTTCATTCTTCTATCATGTGTATCACAGACGCTTGAGCAGCTGTGAAGCACCTCTTTAGTCTACAAAATGCAATCATCTGAATCATCTGAATCTGAGTCCGCAGCGCCTCACAAGCATGCAGTAGGGTGCGCGAGGCAAAGCTGAAATCTCAACAAAACAGGCACCCGCGCGCGCAGGTAGGCTGATAAATACCGTTCATAAAAGGTGATGCTCCCTGACAGCCCCTGCAGACCGGACCTCCACTCCCAAACGCCCCCCACCCCCTCTGTCCTGGAGCACCGGCCATCACAGCAGCTTCCACCAAAGCTAACTGCGTCCTCTGCTGTGCAGCACAAGCTAGCAACAACAGCCACCGACACTTCCGGTTTCTGCTTTCACACAAAAGTGTCACAAGGACTGTCCTAAAAATCAATTCTTTTAAAACGTTTCACCAAAAATGAGTAAATACTCACTTACTGTAGCGTACAAAAATAAAATTCTCTATTAAAAATGGACTTAGTTATAATTGGTACGGAGCCCCTAAAGGGACATGGAGGGATCTGCAAAATTTATTGCGAGATCTCGCAAAAGTTTTTTTCCCACGTCAGTGAACCGGAAGTAAAACAGACACAGCGATGGAGGAGCCTACCCATCATCCATGGGAGAAGTTTATTGATTTCTATTTTAGTATTGGCCTAACATATAAAGACATCAGATCCGTTCTTGCAAGTAGACATGGCTTTGACATAAGTGAGAGACATCTGAAATCGCTGTGTCTGTTTTACTTCCGGTTCACTGACGTGGGAAAAAAACTTTTGCGAGATCCCGCAATACTTTTGCGAGATCTCGCAAAAAAAGAAAATCCCTTTAGGGGCTCCATAAATTGGAGGCTGCAGCCTGAACACTGATAGCCTATGGCAGTATCTGATATCTGGCACCAGGGGCGAGGCTAGGGTATTTTTAGTGGTGCCAAGGCACCACCGTGAAATAGCTCGGCACCCCTTGGCTCAGCACATTTTTAAAATATTATATTATGCAAAAACACATTTTTTTTGCTCAAGGATCCATTATTTTAGTGACCATTTTATTTATTTTCTAGCATTTGTTTTTGTTTTAACTCTTTACTCCCAAAATAAATGTTGAGTTATCTTCAATATTTGTCTCAGGCTCTCTGTTAGCCCTGTCGAGCCACAGTCTTTTGAAATGAAGAGGTCAAAATTGAATGTTGTAGGGGAAAACACTACTCAAAGCAAAACTAATACGGCTCCAAAATTGATAAATGTACTAGTTCGCCTCAATTAGTGAGAAATAATGTGCCTCTGTGAGCACTGGGGGCTGGGCACTCCTGGCTCCCTGTCTGGCACTGATATGTTTGTACTTGATTTAGAACAAATTTCCCAATATGAACTATGAGCAGGTGGTATGTGGAGCTGTCTCAATGTGATCATTGTTTTACATTTGTGCCTCTATTTTGAAGGCAGCTTACCTAATATCCGGTTACAGCTTGTGTAGTTTTGTGTAGTCGATGCAGTTCTTTTGTTTCAACCAGAATGACGTAAACTACTCCCCAATGAAGAGGTACGTTCCCCTCTTCTGCACAGAGAGAAAAGAAAGGAAGTTCCAAACATTTTAAGCGTCCAAAGCGTCTTTTAAAAACTGTCCACACATAGATCAAATCTCATCTTTTCCTAGATTTTTACAATGTACAATATAAATGTAGAATTTACATTTACAAGTTACCTTGCAATGACTTTCTCAATCACACACATCTACAGAAAAATACTCTATGGAGCATTTTTATCTCCACATTCACACAGTTTGAATGGCTAAAAACTACTAGCCTATATGTAAGAATTTAATGCATTTTTTAAATATGTTTGTATATTTATTTTTCTTTCATATTGAGAACCATTAAGGGAGCTGTCAGATTTGACTGGAATACATGATCATGATTCCCAACTAACTAACAAAAGTGTTATGTACTTCTTGTAGCTTGCTTTCATTTTGAATCTGAAATGTCTTTCTTAACACTGTGGACACTGTAGATGCTTCTGTCCAAGTGTGTGTGAGGCAAAGATCACACAGGTCTCCAATGAGTGTTTATTTTATTAAACTCGGAGGGCATGGAAATGGGAGCATTGCTTTTCATCATAGCGGGCAGAACCAAGAGAGCCAAGTGAACCTGAACACTCACAAATACACCGAGGCGGTGCGACCCCTGTTATTATTTATTTTATTAAAGGATCCCCATTAGCTTGTGCCATAGCAGTTCGCTAGTCTTCCTGGGGTCCTAATTCAAAATACATCACATAATTTCAATTAAAAACCATACAGATATACATGCATTAAAAGTTCAAAAAGTCCTAGTAAAGTAAAATACATTCACAAAACAATTATAGCAAATAGTTCTAACATGCAGTGCTGCCACATTGCTTAAAGGATAAGACCGTTTTTTTGACATTGGGCCCTTGATTTCACATTATAACATGATGTTCTACTCACCCCTGCTTGTTGTTGGTCATTTGGAGCTGTTCCGAAGATATTCGCGAGGCGTCCGGCTGCTCTCTTGAGATATTCGGCCATGAAACGGTTTCCTATGGGCAAGCTTATACAGGTACAAACTATGCTGTTTATAATTTATTAATTACTCTACACCAGCACTGATAACGTGGAGGTGTGTCGCTTACTTAAAAAAATCCGGGTTACTAATTTTGAATTTTAGCCGAATGAATAAATAGTCAGCAGGTCTGTGGGCTGTCTGTGGTAGTAGCACGACGATGACGTCAGTAACACCCACTTTACGACAAAAAAATCAAAATTACAATAACCCGGATTTTTTTAAGTAAGCGACGCACCTCCACGTTATCAGTGCTAGTGTACAGTAATTAATAAATTATAAACAGCATAGTTTGTGCCTGTATAAGCTTGCCCATAGGAAACCGTTTCATGGCCGAATATCTCAAGAGAGCAGCCAGACGCCTCTCGAATATCTTCGGAACAGCTCCAAATGACAAACAACAAGCAGGGGTGAGTAGAACATCATGCTATAATGTGAAATCAAGGGCCCAATGTCAAAAAACCGGTCTTATCCTTTAAGTCCAGCTTTGAACACTTAATAAAACAATATAAAAATACAGACTATACAACTTGAGCCAACACCTATATTAACCATTCAAAAGATGCGCTCTTAATCTCTTTTTAAAGGATTTTTTGCATTTGTCTTGACGGTTATCCAGTGGCAATTCATTCCATGTCTTAATAGCTCTATAAAGCACAGTTCGTTTCAGTGAGTTAGTTTTTGGATTTGGTTGAACAATGTCACCCTTGCCCGCTTTCCTGGTGTCATATTTGTGAGCTGTTGGGCACAATGTGATCATCCATCAATGATCTACAGACACTGCAGCAGTTTAGGAAACAGCTTAGTGGCTTGCAAAGATCCACAACAATGATGGAGAGCTCTGAAAGATTGCCACTAACCTTTTCGGAATCCGTCCGTGGCTGTGGGCAGAGGTTCCGTTCCTTTGTGGGATGGTTAGGCGTGAACAAGACACGAGGTCTAGAAAACCTTTGGGGTCCAGTTGAGGGGCAGAACAGAGCTCGGAATCAGGGAGGCAAATACAAGGTCAGAACCAGGGAGGCAGAAGCAAACAATCCTTTCAAATGCGACCAAATGATGACACTGCTTTCTCCAAGCTTCTGGACTGCATCTCGGACATAAAGCAGTGGCTTGCACAGAACTTTTTACTCTTGAATGAGGACAAGACTGAATGCATTTTATTTGGTACTTCATTGATGTTAAATGCTTTTACTTTCAATTCTGGTTCTCTGGTAGCCTGGCGACGCCATCCTACGTGCTTCCGCCCAAAGATTTTGGCTCCGCACATAGTCTGGCCAAATCCCCCTACCTCGGTTCGCTCAGTGTTTTGCCAATCAGCAAACAGTTGCGAGTGGTGACGCAGAACTCACGCGCGGAGTCCATTGTAGTCCATATAATTGTAGTTCAACCGCAGCGGAAATAAACATGGCGACGGAAGAACGCTAGAAGCTATCCATGAAGTTGTCTCAACTCTGGAGAGCATTACACAATTAAAATGAGAGCAAGAGGAATGCCTCTTCAATATTGTTAGTGGCAAGGATGTCGAAGCTATCCTTCCAACTGGCTTTGGGAAAAGTTTGATTTATCAAATGGTACCGGTATAATGAAAGCGGATGTGGGAAGCGTGATTCGCGAGCTAGAGCCTCGCGAGAGTAAGCATGAACCTCGGCGCATAACCAACGTCATTTCTAAACATTATGATTGGTTAAGGGAACTCCGTTACTCCAATGAATTTAAGTTGCTGGGTAAGGTCCCGCCCTCCATGGAAACGGATTCCTCTTGGGTTTTGCCAGACTGTTTGACAGAGTCAACAGTCGGCTTTCGCCCAGGCTAGTTCTCTGGCCCCGCATTTTAAATCTCATGTGAAATATCTTGGTGTTACATTTGATAGTGGGCTGAAGTTTGACAAACAGATCAGCTCAGTCGTCAGCACAAGCTTCTTCCAGCTCCGCCTTTCTTGAATATTTATTTTTTTAAAAATCCCCTCCCTGCCTCTAGGACAGGGGTCTCCAACCTTTTTCCCTCTGAGAGCTACTTTAACAAAATAAAAATGGCTGAGAGCTACTCGTGTTTTGTAACATTTATTATCATCGCTCATTTTGAACAAACTCAATAAGCATTCTTTTCCTGAACATTTACAATATGTTACTGTCCACATCTCACATTGTGTATTAAAACATCAAAAATAAAGAACAAAAATTGCATTCACAATAAAAACCATTTAGTTCAGTTCAATATTGAGCAGTGAAGGTGTGTGTGTGTGTGTGTGTGAGTGTGTGTGTGTGTGAATGTGTTCAGAAGTTCTGCCTTTTTAGCTAGTGAGATGACTGACACTGCAAGGAGTCAACAAGAGAGGTGTATGCTGGAGTGTATCCACTTTAGTTCACTCTTATGGAGTCATTTAAATGTTCATCAGTCAGTCTCGTTCTGAGCTTTGATTTCAGGACATTCATGTCAGAAAAAGATGACTCACAGAGGTATGTAGACCCAAACAAAGCAGACATTTTCAGAGCTGCTTGGTGAAGATTTTCATAATTATCTGGCTCTACCAAGCTCCAGAAATGCTGTGAATGCTGCTGAGACTTTAACTGCACATTGTTTTGAAGGTTTATAACCTCCATTTCCTCAGGATCGACACAGAAAAGTTCAGCCATCTGTCCTGAAATCTCACTTATGTCCACATTCATGAAAGGGTTGGCCATAAATGTCACACAGGGCTCAAGTTTCTCAAAGTCACTGAATCTGTCAGCAAACTCCTGTCCAAGCCTTGATAAGAGGTCAGGCTGCACCTGTGTGACTGTCCAGCATATTTGAGATAGAGGGGAAGTGCTGAAATCTTCTGCTTTTCACTTGCTGAATGTACAATGACAGTTTTGCACTGAACGCCTTGACAGCACTGATCATGTCACATATATTTTTACCTTTGCCTTGTAACTGTAGGTTCAGGTGGTTAATTTTCTCATTTACATCGGTCAGCCAACTCGAAAGACTGTTCGCTGGGCGCAGCCATTGTTTACCTCTCACTGAAACGTAGCACATCTGTCGTCACTAGGTAGCCCGGCCTCCGAACCCGCTCCTCATGATTTGATTGGCCCGATTAAGTTTAGATTTTCAGCCTCGCAAAACGACCACAAGTGACTACACCAGCCTGGGAGCAAATTCAATTTGCGGTCGCTAAGGGCGTCTAGATTTCTAGGCTACCTTCTCACATCACCACTGACTGGCAAATAACTATTGGGAGTGTTGGAAGGGGCGGGACACTGTGAATTTTGATTGGACACAAATTTAAGTAGATTTGCCGAGAGACCAATCAAGTTTTCAAATTAATGTATGATTCATTGGCCCTGGCGAGCTACTTGGAAAGGGGCGGCGAGCTACTGGTAGCTCGCGAGCGACGCGTTGGAGACCCATGCTCTAGGACAAGTACATAAGCATCCATGCATCCACAACACCTTCATTTTGATTTTTACATGTTATGACCTTAAAGATATCAAAGATATCTAAACTTTAATTGAGATATGAAATAATACGATATAAAATACAATACCTTAAATTATATTATTGTATAGCCTATACTAGGTCATTATCATTTCCTCTTGCGTCATATGTTGGGGCAGCAGCATCAGAACCAGGGACCTAAAAAGACTCAACAACCTGATAAAGAAGGCTGGTTCTGTTCTGGGGACGACTGTGCAAAGAAGGATTTTGCATAAAATCAAGAGAATTATGGACAACCCTGAACATCCTCTCCATGAGACTGTTATCGGAAAACAGTCTCTCTTCAGTCAAAGGCTTCTTCAGTTTGGATGCAAAACGGACCGCTACAGGAAATCTTTCCTGCCCACAGCCATCAGCATCTATAGTAACTCCTTGATTTAATTGAGTTACATCAACATTTAATTTCCCTCTGGGATAAATAAAGTATTTTTTAATTGAATTGAATTGAATTGAATTGAATTAAACCAGTATGTCAGTTGAGTCTGTCATTGGGTTGCCGGTAATGATTTTTAAAATCCAGGAGGTGTAGGTATTGAGCAACACAGTACAGACACAGCATTAATACAGTTTGGCAATGTGTCGAAACGCTTCATGACGCCTCATCGACCCATCACCAATGAATTGTATACAGTAAGGTAAGAAATTATATCACCAAACAAATTGATATTTTATTGGAAATTAAGATGTTTTGATGGCTCTCTCGCTTCACCTGGCACTGAAGAGACTTGTACTGTTGGAAGCACAGAATGTTTGGTTAAATTAACAATTATTTTTAACAATTCTCTGGAAATAAGGGATGATTGAGTTTCCAGTGCAAGTTTCTTATCTTTCCTGTTTTCTGTTCCAGAGTGTTCGGGCTAAAAGAGTCCCTCTGTACCGGAACACCCTTTTGAAGTTCCGAGTGAAACCATGTTTCCATTAAGGAGGGGGGATAATATGTTGGAATAAAGTTAGTAAGATTTTAGAGTGCAAGGCATATCATGTAGTTGTGTTAAAGTCTTTTTGATTGTCAAATGTTTGTCTCTAAGATATTTGTATGTTATGATTGGGTATATTTTCATGTTGGGGGGCTTTGTAACAAATGGATTGTTCTCTTTAGATGGTAGAGCCTGGGGATGAATGAGTGGGAGGCTTTAAAAGGCAGTCAGTTAAGATCAGAAGCTGGTTAGGCTGCTATGATCCTGGGCTACATGCCCTGCAGAGGGTGGTAATGCATGGGTTCCTGTCCGTTGTTTGTCTGTTGGAGAATAAAAACCTGGTTGGTCTGCATTGACTCTCTGCCTCAAGCCTCTGTGAACCAGCCGCTATCGGTCATCTTAACAGATGGTAACAAAGTTAAATCCTATTATAGTACAATTCATTGTAATCCAATTCAGCCCAGTTCATACTGATTTCATACATGTTATGCCATTTGCAAAGTTGCATTTATATAGAAACAACCCATCCAATATCGACCACTTATCAGGGACCAAGTCAACAGTCTAAGCATAGATCCTCAGACCACCCCTTCCCCAGCCATTTCCTCAACTTCTTCAAAGGGAACACCAGCGTGTTCTCAAGCCGGGCAAGAGATGTCTCCAGTCACTCTTAGGTTTGAGCCAAGGCCTCCTCGCAGGAGAGCATGTCCACAACACTTCTCCTGGGAACTGTCTGGAAGGCATCCTGAACAGATGCCCAGTCCACCTCACCTGGCTCCTTTTAGTGCAGAAGATCAGCAACTCTACTCGGTGTCCCTACTTGGGTGACTGAACTCCTCACCCTATCTCTAAAGGTGAGCCCAGCCGTGCTTCAGAGAGCATCAATTTCCTCTTCTCTCCTGTTTTCAGGAGAGCCAGCTTGAGCAATAACATTTAGCAAAATGTGAAACCTTTAAGCCTAGCCTAAAAGGTTGAGAGGACATCTGCCTCCTGATTCATATCTGGGAGCGGGTTCTACAAGATAGGAGCCTGATAACTGCAAGCTGTGCCTCTCATTCTGCTCTTTAAAACTCTAGGGACATCAAGTAAACCTGTACTCTTAGACCAAAGTGCTGTCTTTAGGAAATATAGAACTTTAAGGTCTTTAAGATATGATGGAGATTACAGATTTATATGTGTATATATACAGTGAAATGCCAGAGCCACCACATATTTGAGACTTTTCTGTCCTCTCAACCCCCAGCTGGTCGAAGCAGATAGCCACCCTTCCTGGTTCTGATGGAGGTTTCTTTCTGTTAAAAGGGAGTTTATTTCTTTCTACAGTCGCCTCATGCATCCGCAGGACAAGAGATAGGATTGAAGATAAGTTTCGGTGCAATCTGTTTGTTTCCTTAGCATTGATACTTTTTTTTAAAATTGGCTTTGTATCTATGAATTGGACTAATTTTGAATTTAATGAATTGAATTTAATTGGAATATGATTGTATTACAATGAATTGGATTGTAATCAGATTTTGAAGTGCCTTGAGATGACAGTTGTTGCATTTGTGGTGCTTGTGGCACTATATAAATAAACTGAACTCTAAATTTCTATGGAGGCAGTAAGGGTGAACATTTTGTCATTTTTGGTTTTTGTTTAATAAATAATAACAATGACAGTGTAATATGTCATGTGTTGTAGTTCATGTGCAGTATTCACCTCATTTTAAGGCCTGGAAACAATCAGAAGATTTGTTATTTTATATTGTCCTAATACATACAACCTTAGAGCTGAAAAAAGTGGACTTGTTCCATATTACCATCTCCTAATTTATGTATACAACAAAGGAAGTCTTTGTGTTGTTTTGGCTCCTTTTTTCTTTGTGATATTGAATGTATGATCAAATTTTAAAGAATGCATTTAGCCTCTCACAGTATTGTTTTGAAAATTCAGTCAACAACATTTACATTTTTATAGTAAAATAAAATAAATGGTAGCATAGAGTAATACTTTATTAGTCCCCAAGGGAAAAGTATATTGTTTCTTTTACCAAAAGAAAAACATAATAACAAATAAAAGGCAGATATATCATGCATTTCAGCTTAAAGGAGTCCCCTCTCAGTTTATTGTAGTGAACAGGAATGACCTTCTGTATCAATCCTTATTGGAGAAGAACTTCCAACTGAAGACACTGTTGTTTCATCAGTGTGTTGTGCTGTCAAGGATCTTTCAACATTCTTCTTCCCACAACCTGTTCTAGGGGCTCCGGAGCTCGGATCGTCTCAGGCTGTGACATCATCCACATTTTAGTAAGAATCTGTTGGTTATAAAAAAAACATGCAGGTGAGAAAGACAAATCAAACAAGGACTGCAAAGCGGCAACTAATTATACAACTGTAGAATTTATACGCTCGGTTCCTTCTTTGTGATTTCTATTCAACGACTCAGTCTCTGTTATTAATAGCACTTTTTTCAAGACAAACTGAGATCACATTAATGCTGACAGCCCTCGTGTTTAACCTCATGTTGCACGTATGCCATTGTCTCACCAAACCGAGAGGAGCTGGTGGTGTCCCCCATAACCTTCTCAGAGCAGGTCCCACGGTGGCAAGGTTGGTAGGTTGGTGGTCTCAGCCTCACTGAGCAGTTGTCACCATGACGACCAGTCACTTTGTGCATACAATGGACCACTCGTGACTGCAGGCCTTTCCCACAGGAGGTTGAGCACTGAAACAGCCAATGAAAATGACTCATCACTGCTCATGTGGTCGCTCTCAAGAAATTTGTGGGTTAGTGTTACCTGTAAAACTACCTGTAAACTATCCCCCACGTCTCTCTATCCTCCTGCCTGACTGGCTTTGTACAGTATGTGGACTGTCCAACACGTGGAGAAAAGACATTAGATCTGTTCTATGCTAACGTGAAGGAGGCTTACAGGCCAGTGTCTCTTCCACCACTGGGTAGATCTAATCACAGCATGGTCTATCTACAACCCACATACAGACCGTGTGTACAAAGACTTCCTGTTACTACCAGATCTTTCAGGAAGTGGTCACCAGAGGCGAGTGATGCATTGAGAGACTGCTTTGATGTCACAGACTGGGCTGTACTGCTGGAGGAAGACGAAATGGACATTGACATGGACAGGAGGGTCAGCACCATCACAGACTACATTAACTTCTGTAGGGACACTGTGATTCCAGTCAGGACTGTAAGGTGCTATCCAAATAACAAACCATGGATCACCAGTGACATCAAAGACCTCCTGAAGCAGAAAAAGAGGGCGTTCCAGAATGGGGATAGAGAAAGGCGGAGGAGTGTACAACAGGCGAACAATGTGACATTATTGTTGTCATTAACTCATTAACTCTGCATTGAGTTCCAACAGATACCCTTTGAATGGTGTTACAGTGTTTGTTGTCCCCTCTTTTCTGTCTTCTCAAACCCCAGCTGGTGGAGGCGGATGGCCACCCTTCCTGGTTCTGGTTCTGCCAGAGGTTTCTTCCTGTTCAAAGGGAGTCGTTTCTCTCCACAGTCGCCTCAGGCACGCTCAGGACGGGAGATTGGACTGAAGACAAGTTTCAGTGCAATCTGTTGGTTTCCTTAGCTAGGAAACTGTTTTTGAATTGGCTCTATTTGAATGAATTGGATCAGGGGCGTCAGCTGACCCAATACTATACAGGGGCACAACAGGGGCACAGAAATATGATGCGCGCAAGCAAAAATTTTTTTGCAGTTATTTCTTTGGAGGTCGGACAGCCGTTCTTGCCCACACTGGTTTCTAAGCCTGGTTTTCACAATCTTGAGCTTTGAGAAGGACCTCTCAACTTAAGGAGGCAGCTAAATTAGCTGCCTCCTTAAAGGATAAGACCGTTTTTTTGACATTGGGCCCTTGATTTCACATTATAACATGATGTTCTACTCACCCCTGCTTGTTGTTGGTCATTTGGAGCTGTTCCGAAGATATTCGCGAGGCATCTGGCTGCTCTCTTGAGATATTCGGCCATGAAACGGTTTCCTATGGGCAAGCTTATACAGGCACAAACTATGCTGTTTATAATTTATTAATTACTGTACACTAGCACTGATAACGTGGAGGTGCGTCGCTTACTTAAAAAAATCCGGGTTACTAATTTTGAATTTTAGCCGAATGAATAAATAGGCAGCAGGTCTGTGGGCTGTCTGTGGTAGTAGCACGACGATGACGTCAGTAACACCCACTTTACGACAAAAATTCAAAATTACAGTAACCCGGATTTTTTTAAGTAAGCGACGCACCTCCACGTTATCAGTGCTAGTGTACAGTAATTAATAAATTATAAACAGCATAGTTTGTGCCTGTATAAGCTTGCCCATAGGAAACCGTTTCATGGCCGAATATCTCAAGAGAGCAGCCAGACGCCTCGCGAATATCTTCGGAACAGCTCCAAATGACCAACAACAAGCAGGGGTGAGTAGAACATCATGCTATAATGTGAAATCAAGGGCCCAATGTCAAAAAACCGGTCTTATCCTTTAAGTTGTCTCTCCCTCTTTTCCGTGGGCATTTCAAATTGTCTGCATTTTAACACAACATGCAGGTGAATAATTCGAATTGTGCTTTATTTCCATCATTCATCTTGCTTGATAAAACGAAATGTCATCAGCTGCCTGTAACTTAGTTTGGTAGCCTGCCATAAAACAACCTGAGCCATGTAAAACGTTGACTGCAAGCTAGCTGGCTGTCGGTGTTTTTTTTGCTACCTAAACATTAGCTGACTGTCAGATTATTTATGGTCACTAAACGTCCTAAACTCGACATTGGATTCGAGTTGATTGTGATCATGTCTTGTAGCCTAGGCACTGTGTACACATTTCAAGCTCACCTTTCCAGGCAGTCAGGGCAGTCTCTACTCCCACAGTGTCTCTGCCGCCCGGTCGCGTGCGCGCTTGTTTTTTTTTTTTTTCTAGTGAAGCGTGCTGCTTGCCCCCCGCAACGCCCGCGCCCCTCCCTTTTGCCTAAATCTCCAGGTGTCTGGTGAATCTGAATGATTGACTCTGAAGACTTTATTTTTGGAAACTTCAATCAAAATGACGAATTATACAGAAAATCATGTTGAAATATGAAATCATATTTGCCTATATTATTTTTTTCTCCTGTGCACGTCACTGATACCGGGGCACCTCAGATCTACAGGGGGGCACGTGCCCCCGTGAAAAGGGTCTCGCGACGCCGATGAATTGGATTATTTTGAAATTAATTATGATTACAATGAATTGAACTCCAATTGGCTTGAATTGGACTTTATTATTTAAGTGCCTTGAGATGACATTTGTTGTAATTTGGCGCGTTATAAATAAACTTAATTGGATTAATGATTTTGAATTAATGGTGCTTGTTGAGGGATTTGTGGATGGTATAAGGGTAAGATATTTCAAGTGCAAGTGGTTGAGCATATAAGATAAGATTTACGTGTTGACATGCTTGAGACCTTTGCTCCAACATAATTTACTTTTGCACACATTACATGCCAACTTTGTCTGATTGGTGGCAATGATTGTGAATGCTGCCAGAACTACAGAACTTGTGTTTTTTTTTCTTTTTTTTTAATAAGCTTTACAATAAGGCTCAGCAACCACATTTTCTTCTGTTTTTTTTTTTTCAAAATCGTTGTGGGGAGGTGAGGGGACCAAACACGCAAATTCTGCTAATTAGATTTTTTTGATTCTCAATATAAAGATTCTGCTATTTGCAGAATTTGTTTATTATCATTATTTAGATTGTTATTATTTTTAAATTTAAATTCCATAATCCCCTCTTTTGCAAGGTGTATAGAACAGGACTCTCTGGACCGATTTGGTTCCATTGACTTTCATTATAACCACATATTTTTGATATTCTCTAATCCTTAGATGTTATAAAGCTTATCCCATTAATACCTAATAGATCCAAGTCTCATCCTTCAAAAAAGACAAAGAGGAAATAGAGGATTACACCTCTCCATGGAAATCAGGGAAATCAGAAGAGATTTTTGCAGATCAATCTGTCCCTGGCAAACCGCCGCGGGAGAAACAAGCTGGCCCCGATTAAGGACCTGTGGAACGGATGGAGCACCCGTCTCCCCAAGCTGTTTAACCAGGGAGGGACATATACTTTAATGAACAGCTGGTTTCCTATTGTTCATTCAGACAGTATATGCCCTTCAAACCTGGAAAGATTTGGGCTCTCTGTGACGTACAGTGCATGCATGGAGGGTCCAAGTGTATACAGGGTTGGCAGGGCTCTTATCACCCCAGCCATGGCGGAGGAGCCATTTGCCCAGATGACTGTCTGCAGCCAGCTCGGTCCTACAAGCTCCATGCTAAGGAGGAGGAGGAGCCACAGCTTGGGTACTCGAGAAAGAGGAGGCACAGTGCAGACAGCTGTGGAACCAGTGTGCCAAATGTTGAGAACATGCATGTAAAAAGCACGTCACAGTGATCTGTGGTCTATGTATTAAATCATGAACTTGTCCAAAGAAATAAATTGTAAAAACTTTTTTTTTTTAATTTACAAAATGTATATCTAGGGTTAGATATGAAGTTGTTGAAAAGATCTGATATGGTGAAAGTGAAAAAAAAAAAGAAAAATATTAAATTTTTTACCCTTGGGCCCCAAATGGAAATTTTCATTGCTACAGAATAATACTGCATCAAAAGCAATGTTGTTATCAATTACTGACCGAGTCAGAGCTGTAATAACCTAATCCCAAATATTGCATGTCATTTTTGGAAAACATAGCATAGCTGGTGTTTTTCCCTATGAAAAAAATTATTTGGCTTCTTATGACAAGAAGGACATAAAAACAAAAAATAGATAAGAAAAATAATGAAAAACTTTATCAAATATGGTGTATGCGTGGGTTCTCTCCACATGCATTAGGTTAATTGGTGTCTCTAAATTGACTTTAGGACTGAGTGTGAGTGTGGATGTTTGTCTCGTTTGTCTCTATGTGGCCCTGCGATGGACTGGCGGCCTGTCCAGGATGTACCCCGCCTCTCGCCCATTGACTGCTGGGATAGGCTCCAGCCCCCCCACGACCCGACCGACGGATTCAGCGGTATAGATAATGGATGGATGGATGGAATATAGTCCAATTCAAGCCAATTGGAGTTAAATTCATTGTAATCATAATCCAATCAAATCCAATTAATCAATTTCAAAATAATCCAATTAATTCATATAGAGCCAATTCAAAAACTATTTCCTATCTAAGGAAACCAACAGATTGCACTGAAACTTGTCTTCGGTCAAATCTCCCGTCCTGAGCGTGCCTGAGGCGACTGTGGAGAGAAACGACTCCCTTTGAACAGGAAGAAACCTCTGGCAGAACCAGAACCAGGAAGGGTGGCCATCCGCCTCCACCAGCTGGGGTTTGAGAAGACAGAAAAGAGGGGACAACAAACACTGTAACACCATTCAAAGGATACCTGTTGGAACAGGGAAACACGAGTTAATGACCACAATAATGTTGATTACAATTAATTGAATTCCAATTGGCTTGAATTGGACTTACTATCTAAGTGCCTTGAAATGACATTTGTTGTATTTGGCGCTATATAAATAAAAATGAATTGAATTTAGCTGAATAATGTCAAATGTACATAATGTCAAATGAGGAAATAAAATGGGGCAAAAAGAGAGTAAAGTGAGGAAAGGTGTGACAGATGAGGCCCCCCAGCAGTCTGGGCCTATAGCAGCTTAACTATGGGATGTTTCAGGATCACCTGAGCCATCCCTAACTATAAGCTTTATCAAAAAGGAAAGTTTTAAGCCTGGTCTTAAAAGTGGAAAGGGTGTCTGCTTCCTGAAGCCAAACTGGAAGCTGGTTCCACAGAGAGGGGCCTGATAACTGAAGGCTCAATAATAAAGAATTACAGTAGTCCAATCCTGAAGTAACAAATGCACGGAGCAGTTTTTCTGCATCACTCTGAGACAAGATGTTCCTGATTTGAACAATATTACAAAGATGAAAGAAGGCAGTCCTAGAAACCTGTTTTATATGTGAGTCAAATGATAAATTCTGGTCAAAAATAACTCCAAGGTTCCTCACTGTAGAACTAGAAGCCAAGGAAATACCATCTAGAGTAACTATATAGCTAGACAGTTTCTCCCTGAAGCGCTCAGGTCCAAAGATAACGACTTCAGTTTTGTTTGAATTTTGAAGCAGACAGTTCTGAGTCATCCAGGTCTTTATGTCTTTAAGACATGCTTGTAGTCTGACCAACCTATTGGGTTCAACTGGTTTTATAGATAAGTACAGCTGAGTATCATCAGCATAGCAATGGAAATTTATGCCATGCTGTCTAATAATGTTACCTAATGGAAGCATGTATAAAGGGAAAAGAATCGGTCCAAGCACAGAACCCTGAGGAACTCCATGACTTACTCTGGTGTGTGAGGAAGATTCTTCATTTACAAGAACAAACTGAAATCTATCAGATAAATATGACTTAAACCAGCCTAATGCAGTTCCTTTAATCCCAATAACATGTTCAAGTCTGTGTAATAAGATACTGTGATCGACCGTATCAAATGCAGCACTGAGATCCAACAGGACAAGCACAGACACAAGTCCGCTATCAGAGGCTAAGAGGAGATCATTGGTAACTTTCAGCAGTGCAGTTTCTGTGCTATGATGCACTCTGAATCCTGACTGAAACGCTTCAAACAGATTATTTCTGTGGAAATGATCACAAAGCTGAGCTGCAACTATTTTTTCAAGAACTTTAGACATAAAAGGGAGATTGGATATAGGTCTATAATGAGCCAACACTTCTGAATCAAGAGTAGGTTTTTTAAGTAAAGGTTTAATTACAGCAACCTTAAAAGTCTGAGGTACATATCCTGTCAAAAAAGACAGATTGATCAAATCCAATATGGAAGTGTCAATTAATGGGAAAACCTCCTTGAACAGTCTGGTTGGGATTGGGTCTAAAACACAAGTTGATGGTTTAGAAGAGACTATTGCTGTTGTTAGTTCAGAGAGATCAACTGGGCAGAAGCCGTCTAAATACAAATCAGGTTCTAAAGATACTTCTAAAGCTGCTGTACTTGATGATACATCACTGATAATAGTGGGAAGGACTCCATCAATGTTCTCTCTGAAAGAAACAATTTGTCACACCCAGGGAATGCAGGACGCAGGAGCAGGAGATGTTATATCCAAAGCTTTTATTATAGGAGCAGATGTTATCAAAGGGGTATTCCACGAAATTAGCTAAAGAAAGCCAGGCTGTAGAGGGAAAGCCTCACTTGAACTAACACCATCTCCCAATTAAGCCTCAAGTCGTTCCACAAAGCCAGTTTAGCTGCATCTCAGCGAGGCTTACATAGCCTAGCTTAGTGCGAGTGCACGAGGAACGTAAGAAGCCCTGACGAGTGGATGGTGGAAAAACGGAGATGGCAGAAAATGAGTGCGAGACAAGAGCTGTTATTTTTTCTGCAGCTGAACAAATAATGCTGATGGAGCTGTATGAGGATTTTAAAAGTGTCATCACCAGAAATGGTAATACAGCTGCGATCAATAAAGCGAAGAAACGGCATGGCTAACAACTGCAGAAAGACTAAATGCGTAAGTTATGAAAGTTTCATACCATTGTCAATTGTTAGACATTTATTTTACTGTCCTCATGTATTTATGCTCTCCTCTTTGTGTTATAATGTGTTTACATAAAGCATGCTGAATTGTCTCTGTATGAGATGTACTGCACACATATACTGGCCCTGCTCAGTTTATTAATAACCCAATAATCGACACGCATCATCATACTTTGTGACTATATTATCCTGTGTGTGTGACCCAGATATTATTTTTCACTGTTACATCCCAACAGGAGCAATCTTAACAGCCAAAAGCATACCTGGCAGCAGGTGAAGGTAAAGTACAGGAACATGTTTCAGAGTGGTAAGTAGCCTTTGAAGAAATGTGTTTGTCCAATAAAGAGAGCACCAAACTAAATATGGAAAACAAGAAACTGAAAATAAAAAAGATCAAGCGAGAGATTATGAAACTGGAGAGGGATGTTAGTATAAATTCAGATAAAGGAGAAGGTCATAGGTTGAACTGTATTTAATTCTGTTTTCTCTCCACAGCTTGAGAAACATGTAATAATAATTAAACAATTCAACACAACTTGAACTCAAACTTGTCATTATTGTACGGTTCATGCAAAGTGTTAGAAATGTGTTTTTTACATTTATATTCACAGTGGGGTGCCATGACCTAACGTGTGGAAAGTTGTAAATCGTCTATGTCCATTTAGCCTTCTTACACTTG
This sequence comes from Odontesthes bonariensis, assembly GCF_027942865.1. Lineage (NCBI taxonomy): Eukaryota > Metazoa > Chordata > Actinopteri > Atheriniformes > Atherinopsidae > Odontesthes > Odontesthes bonariensis. The sequence continues at coordinate 1,443,693 of NC_134506.1, forward strand.
CTCCGACTTAAACTGCTACTGTGTCAATGCTAAATTATGAAAAGAAGTTCTAACTCAAAGGTCACAACAATTAGTGTCAATGGAAATATGTGTCCCTGTATAGGTCCCTCACTGTGTCAGGAGCATGCCCTTGTTCCTGGATCAGGATATGGCGTGAGGAGGTACGGCCAGCATGCATAGCCTCTGTCCCCAAGCAGGACACCATTGAACTCTCCTGCAGAATAAGAGAAATGTTGGATGGATATACATGTGTTAAGACTTGGCAATTTGATGCAATATGTGCCTTATATGGCTATCTATGATAAAGTATGACGAGCACTTTAAATTCCTTAAGATGACCTCTACACCTGACCTCTCATTACATTACCAAAATTCTGCCTATGCTACACCTTACTTCAAAAGTACACTCCTTCAGGTTAGTAAAATTCTTGCGCCTTGTGCAAACCTCTGTGCCAGTGAGGATGCTCGGAACATCCTAGAATCATGAACCGATCCCGGCCATTTAGCCTCAATGTTGGAAATGAAATGAGCTCCATCACAGATCATCTGTATGCACGGAGGATAGGAGTCAATGATGAGCTTTCACAGGGCATAAATGTAACATTGCTCAGCATTACTCAAAGGGGTTGATGTGGTGTTTTTCAAAATGAGAAATCCAGTTCAGAGTCTATGGACAATTATCCCCAAGTGTACCTGAACATTTAGGATATGGAAAAATGTTCGGTTTACATAGTCAGCCTCCACGGGTCCAGCAGGGGCCTGGATGCGTACATGGGTAAAGGTTAATATGGTATGATGTTTTAATTCCTGCGTTTTATCTAATATCTTGTTTGTACAGTCCTTGACTGTTTTGAAAGGAGCTTTCAAACATTTGTATCATTAACATTATTACCTGTCCCCCATTTTTCTGAGTCGGGTCCTACGTGGGTGTAGATCGGATGTTTGTTAGGTATTGATTAGTTTTAATGAATACCATGTTCTTTCTCATTTAATTTCATGTTCAACACGTGTGTATAGTTGCGTTTCTTTAGTTGCACTGGCACCGACTGATTGATTTTTCGAGACAGTGAAAGTGGTGATATGATGACCACAGTTTTTGTTTAGTTTTTTAGACAACACATGAGTTGCGGGAGCGCAGAATTCTTGGTGAACATTTCTTTCGGGAGTCTGTTTCAGCCGGTCGGACATTTTTTGAGTTGCAGCTAAGCTAAGCTTCAACTTTATCCTGCACAGGAGCAGGCTAGTTCAGCGGCATAAGTTACCATGGTTACTCAGCGGGCATTCAAATAAGCCACGTTCGTGGAACGGAACTCTCTAAGATTAGCCAGAAGTAGCGACAAAAGCCAGGCTTTCCGCTAAGCCAGCTTCGTGGAATACCCCTCAAGTCTCTCCAGAGAGAGAAACAAAACAGGCTATATATAGTTATACACTTCTCCAAAATTAGTAATAAGTATATCTATGAAAAATTTATCAGGGAAATCAAAATCACTCCACTATGCGGAAGAACAAACAAAAGGATCTATTAAACTTTACCTAAACGTCACTCCTGCTACGGAGGAAAAACAAATCACCTCTCCTAAAAATCGGAGGCACTACTCTATGAAAATTTACAAAAACAGAAATCACTCCAACTGGGAGGAAAACCAAGAATGCTATGAAAATAAATTTACTATGTTACTTTAACAGGACTAATTTATCAAACTTTATCAAAAAAACAAAAAATCTCTCTTGAAGAGGAAAATACCGAAAGGTAATACTTGATACGTGGCTGTGGTCAGGCTTGGAATAAAGGCGAGAGTGATGCACATGAAAAGGACAGATACGACACACACACAGACTCTTAAGCACACAGGGATAACAGGGAACAGGTGGAATCATTCATACCACAATCAGACTGGAGCACGAGAGGAAGGGCAAGTGACCTGAAACGAGAGGAGAGTTAATCTTTCAAAATAAAACAGGAAATGACGAAACAATACATGGAGACGAGACAAAAAACCTGCTTGACCTCACAGGTCAAGGTGTGATACAATTTTATTGATAAAGAAGCTCATGAAATCATCACTGCTGAGAGTTAAAGGAATACCTGGCTCAGCAGAGCTCGGACTCTTAGTCAGACTGGCTACAGCGCTGAAGAGAAACCTGGGATTGTTCTTATTCTTTTCTATCAATGATGAATAATAAGCAGTTCTAGCTTTACAAAGGGCTTTCTTATACGTTATTAAACTATCTTTCCAGACTGATTGAGACTCTTCTAAATTAGAGGAACGCCACTGTCTCTCCAGCTTTCTTGCAGTCTTGTGTGAGTCGGTCTGTGAACACTCTGAGAAAATCCAATAGATTTTAATATAGATAGATAGATATATTATTTATTGTCATTGTTAAACAGAGTTTACAACGAAATTTGTTTGTAGCATCACCATCACCACCGGCATTCAAGTATAAATAAATACCCCACCCAATATGAAAATGTAAAATGAAATGAGAAATAAAGTTCATATTGAGGCTGTCATTTCTACGGAAGCCCGGAGCGGACGTGATACGTATAAACTTTTTTTTGATGGTTTTCTCGAGATAACGAGATAATTATGTCATTATCTCGGACTGGGGAGAAAAAGTGGCCTCGAAAACCATCGGTAAATTAACTCGTTATCTCGAGAAAACGATCAGAAAAAAGTTTATACGTATCACGTCCTCTCTGGGCTTCCGTACATTTTCAACATCTACATGAATATTAAAGTCACCCACTACAATGACTTTATCTGCACTCAGCACTAACTGGGATAAAAACTCTGAGAATTCAGACAGAAACTCAGAATAAGGGCCAGGTGGACGATACACAACAACAAACACAAGAGGTTTCTGGGATTTCCACTTTGGGAAAAACTGAGAATCAGAGATTCAAAAGAGCTCAAACTAATCTTGGGTCTGGGACTGATTAGTAACCCTGATCTGAAGATAGCTGCCACTCCTCCTCCTCTGCCTGTGGTTCCAGGAACGTGAACATTTAAACAGTCAGAGGGAGTTGATTCATTATGCTAACATGATGCTAACATGATGCTAACATGATGCTAACATGATGCTAACATGATCCTCCTGCTGCAGCCAGGTTTCTGTAAGACAAAATACCAGACATCCCAAGTCTCCCGAAGTTCCGGGAGTCTCCCTGATATTGATAGTTAATCACGGATGCCCGCAAGTCGGATAAAATATCCCGGATTTTAGACTATGCGAGGGAGTGTTTTTTTTTTTTTCAATGCGAGTGAGAGCGTGCAGGCAATACAATAACTCGTGCACCATGCGCGTTTCGACTGCGCAGGCACGAGAGAGAGAGAGAGGGGTGTGGGGAGGGGTGTGAAACCTGTGCGTATCTGTCCAAAGCGATGCTCTGTTCAACGAGCGTTCAGGGCGACTGCTTGTCAGAGGGCGCGCTGATTGGTTTAGTCAGCAAAATAAGCCAATAACGTTCGGTGTGGGAGGGCTTCGATTTACTCTCTGACAGCCACCTAAGTTACCACTCAAAACTGTGCATCCTGCCAAATGGCAGAGGGTGAATCCTCGAGTAAAAAACGAAAATATAAGACTCATTTTACAGCAGAATATACTAAAGTATATCCATGTCTAGTGAAGGTGAAGAATGATGACACCGTGACGAGGTGCACTGTGTGCAATAGTGACTTCAGTATTGCCCACGGCGGACTTAATGACTGTAAAACATGTGGAGGTAGGCTAAGTTGAACGCGCCATCATCTGCATTTTATTTCTGTAGGTTAAATGCTGTTATAAAATAAAGCAAAACGTATCAAAGACTTATTTAAAGTATCAAACACATTTAGTTACTAAATTGTGTAGGCCTATATCTAACTAGCCAGCTACAGTATCTAACTATCTATATCCAGCCTGTCTAAGCCTTTAAAAAAATCCCCAATTTAATATAGGGCCGGGGGGGGGGAAATTAACTCTTTTTGCTGATCCGTGCCATTTGATCTGGATCACTGAAATTAGCCAGCATTCCCATCACTTTTAGAACAAATGTGACCATGTGATTATAAAGCTGTGAGGGCAGGCTGCTGAAAGTGAACAGCATAAAGGATTCTTATAAAGGTGGATTACACTTACACTCAGGGCTTACTTCAACAACCCTTGAGTGTTACTATAACTAAATTAAACTGAAAAAAGGACACTCCAGTGTTATCGCAGACTGTGAGATTCTCTTTGAATCATTTATTCTAAAAGCTAACAAATAACTGTGAGAACATAGTAACCATTTTTTGTAATGGCCACCTTGAAAAGGAACAAAAAGACTGGAGATAGTTGAAGAACTAGCAATGACTTTTTTCTTAAGGGGAATCACATGATCTGGATGAGCTCCCACTTACATGGGACACAAAAAGTTCAAATGCCAATTTAGATTTTGATACCCACCCTTAATCAAGTCTTCACTGTAGATCATTCCGTAAATGATTCTTTGTACTGTTTGTTTAACACTGGCCACCGTACTTGTGTGACGTGGGCCAATCGGAATGCTTATCTCCCCTGTGCTATGTCTGTTATGTATCTGGCGTGAGCAGTTGGATTCTTCAGTTCAAGTAAACTACAGTAACGGTAAACCTTGTGTCGTGTGATCTTTGACACATACACGGAGAATAAACATTCTACATCTTGTCAGAAGTGGGATGAACCTTCTCGCCTGCGAGTTTATTTTTCTTCACAACAAGAACGTCAACGAGCCACTCTTCTTCCTCGTGATGGCGGATGGTTTTCGCAGACCCGACCCCCTCGTCTTCAACGAAAACATCGCCGAGAATTGGCGAGTTTTTGAAAAGGAATATGACATCTTCATTGCCGCGGCACACTATGACAAGCCAGCCAAGATCCAGGCTTACATTCTCCTCAACATCGCCGGACCAGAGGCCATCGAGCGGGAGCGTTCATTCGTCTATGCCCCAGAGGTACTTGTTCCTCATGGTGAAGGACAGTTCAGGATTGTCACTCGCGCCGAGTCCAGAGAGGATCCCGAGTGCCTAAAAAGAAAGTTCGCCGAAATCTGCAACCCTCAAAACAACAGGACAATGGACAGACACAAGTTTCATACAAGAAACCAGAAGCAAGGTGAGACAATCGAATAATTTATTAGCGATCTGAGGATTAAGGCCAAGTGTTGTCATTTCGGAGAAATAACAGACGAGCTAATCTGTGACCGCATCGTCTGCGGCGTCACCAGTGACACTCTGAGGAAAGTCTTGTTGAGGGATAGCGAGCTCACCCTGACCAAAGCCATTTCAATCGCCCGAATTCACGAAATGACTGAGGAAAGCTGCAAAACATTAGCAACAGCAGCTACCAGTGTTGGCGCGGTTAAGCCGGCCCCAAGCAGTTTAGCCAAACCCAAGCCACTATATGCTCCACAAACCACAAATTGCTCGAACTGTGGAGGTAGCCACGCAGGTAGGCGAGAAAATTGCCCTGCATTCGGAAGGCAGTGCCACAGCTGCGGGAAGCTTAATCATTACAAACAGTGCTGTAAGTCTAAACCACGCAGCCAGCTCAGTAGAGCCCCGAGACGTTCGGTAAACGAAATCGAAGTGGATGAAACGACATGCGATGACGGGACATTTTATGTGGATGGCGTTGAGGTAGACAACCAGGTGGACTGCGTTAACTCTGAAACAGCTGAGAAAGATGAGGGATTTGTCACTATGGACATAAACAACAGACACCTTGAAATGAAAGTTGACACAGGAGCGAGATGCAATGTGATGTCACTAAAGACTTACAGAAGAGTGACAAATGGAAAACACCTAATTAAGCAAGGGAAAGCTGTCAGCCTCGTCGCTTATGGAGGCATCAGGATCGAGACCAGCGGCACAGTCACACTGCCATGTCGCCTAGGGGAGCAGTACCACCTCTTGCCTTTCTTTGTGGTGAACAGGGAGGTGCAACCACTGCTAGGTTTTAGGGCGTGCAAGAACATAGGCATAGTCAACATGAGCCCTGATGTCCACCAGGTCAGCGTGGAAAGCAACACAGACTTCAGCCCCCAGGTATTAGCTCAGTACAAGGACCTGTTCAGCAACGAGCTGGGAGAACTTCCTGTCGTGTACTCCATGAAGCTGGATCCCAATGTGCAGCCTGTGGTCCGCCCTGCCCACCGCGTCCCTGTTGCAATGCGAGAGAGAGTCAGGGACGAGCTTGAGCGCATGCAGCGCATCGGCATCATAACACCAGTCACAGAGCCAACAGACTGGGTCTCATCTATGGTAGCCGCACACAAGAAGGACAAGAACAAAATCAGGCTGTGCATCAATCCGAAAGACCTCAACACAGCGTTGAAGAGGCCCCACCACCCAATGCGCAGCGTGGAAGAGGTAGCAGCACAGATGTCGGGAGCGACAGTGTTTTCTGTTTTGGATGCCAAGAATTCTTTCTCGCAGATACGCCTTGACAAGAAATCCTCAATGCTCACCACGTTCAGCACCCCGTTTGGGCGCTTCAGATTCCTGCGCATGCCCTTCGGCATCAACTCGCTAAGTGAAGTGTTTCAGCGCTCAATGGAACAGCTGTTCGCGGGCTACCCATGTTCAGTCATCGTCGACGACATCATCATTGGAGGACGCACTGTTGCTGAGCACGATGCCAACCTACACAAAGTGCTCGCACGTGCAAGAGAGGCCAACCTCCGGCTAAACCCTGCTAAGTGCAAGTTCCGGCTAGACCAGGTGTCCTATGTGGGACACATCTTCACCCGTGACGGCCTCAAAGCAGACCCCGTGAAAACAGCCGCTATCAACGCCATGCCAGTTCCCACGGACGTCACATCACTGCAGCGCTTCCTCGGCATGGTCAACTACCTTGGCAAGTACATTCAGAACCTCAGTGAGATCGCAGCATCCCTGAGACAGCTCATACACAAAGAGACGGCATGGTGTTGGTTCCAGCAGCACCAGGAGGCTTTTGACCTCCTGAAAGCCTGCCTGTCTAGCCCTCCTGTCCTGGCATACTACAACGTCGAGGAGCCAGTCACACTCACCTGTGACGCATCATCCCATGCTCTAGGTGCAGCATGTGTACAAAACGGCAGACCAATAGCCTTCGCCTCACGTGCCCAAATCGAAAAGGAGTTACTGGCCGCCGTCTTTGCCTGCACTAAGTTCAGAGACTATGTTTACGGAAAGCCCATCATCGTGGAAACGGACCACCAGCCCTTGGTCACCATCATAAAAAAGCCCATCCACGCCGCCCCTGCCCGTCTCCAGAGGATGCTACTACGGCTGCAGAGCTACAATATCAGCCTGGTCTACAAAAAGGGTAAGCACATGTATCTTGCAGACACTCTATCCAGAGTTCCATGCACAAAGACCCCACAGAGCCGGTCCGAGGCCACAGAGTTTGAGGTCATGACTGTGGGGTGCATCTCCACGGCCCGTCTGGAGGAGCTGAAAAGGCACACAGCACAGGATGATGTGCTACAAGCCCTCAGCTCAGTCATCCACAGAGGGTGGCCATCCAGAGAAGGGCAGCTCCAGGCCATCATCGCGCCTTTCTTTCCCTACAGAGACGAGCTCAGCGTGGAGGACGGCCTCATCATGAAAGGCCACAAAGCAGTCATTGCCTGTTCCCTGCACAGAGAGTACATCAACATCGTTCACAAAGGTCACCCGGGTATCGACGCGACCAAGCGCAGAGCCAGGAGTGTTATCTTCTGGCCGGACATGTCAAAGGACATCGCGGAGGAGCTGCTCTCATGCACGGTATGCAACAGCACCACACCACATCAGCAGAAGGAACCACTCAAACTCCACCCTGTCCCAGACCTCCCATAGTCTACAGTAGCGGCCGACATTTTCGATTGGCACGGGAAACACTACCAAGTCCTCGTTGATTCCTACTCCGGCTGATTCGAGGTGGACCTCCTCCGTGACATGACATCGACAGCAGTCATCTCGAAGATCAAGAGGCATTTCTCTGTGCATGGTGTACCACACACACTTCTCACTGATAATGGTCGACAATACACAAGCCAGCAGTTCCAGGAGTTTGCCAAACAATGGGACTTTACTCACTCCACAAGCAGCCCTGAATTCCCACAATCGAACGGGCTTGCAGAGAGGGCTGTACGCAGTGCCAAGCAGCTCATGGAGAAGTCTCACAGAGATGGGACTGATGTTTTCCTCAACCTGCTGAACCTGAGAAATCTCCCCCGTGACACGACACTGGGATCCCCTGCTGAATGCCTCATGTCCCGACAGACTCGCACTGACATTCCTGTGAGCAGCAAACTGTTGCAGCCTTCTACAAGACACAGCAGGCACATCCACGACCAACTCCTTAACAAGAGACTGACAGTGAAACGTCACTACGACAAGTCAAGCCGCCCACTACAGCCTCTCCAGGAGGGGCAAGTCGTCCGCATGCAGACAGAAAGGGGTTACAACAAACTTGGCACTCTGACGGAGGTGCGCAAGGAGCCACGGTCCTACGTCATCCAGGCCAACGGCAGGACCTACAGGAGAAACCGTCGCCACATCCTCCCTGTGGCAGAGCCCCCACCGCCTCCGCTCCAGCCCCATGACCCAGAGTGGCAGGATACCAGCTCTCCTCCAGTGGGAGGCACGACACACGCACCAGACACACCATGCACCAGAGCCCAACACCCCCAGCCCACCGCCCCCTTCCCCTCTCACTCCCAATTTACCTCCGCAGGTCCCCATCCAGCACGGCAGACCATACACTACGCGTTCAGGTCGCACTTGCAAGCCCAAATACATGTGAAGAGACTTACCCGTTTAAAATGAAAAAAAAACAACAAAAAAACTGAAAAGCTGTGAAAAAAAAAAAAAAATCATGTTCATTATTTCAGTCTTTGTGTATTGCCCGCTATGTATTATACTGTGTATTGCCGGATATGTTTATGACCGTATTGTTGAATCTCAATAGGTTGTTAACTTCTGCGTAATGCCTGACAGGTTTCTGGCAGTACTGTTAAATTTCAATAAGTTATGTCTGTTTGCGATGTGCACTTACTAGTCAGTTGGGGCGTACCCATTAAGTTAAGTTAAAAACTTAGAATGGTGTGAAGGACCAGTCCTGGATCAGTTCTTAAAAAGAACATCCTGTTTTCTTGTGTTTATCAAGTTTTGTATATATATTATAGGCTAAAAGGAGAGGATATAGATCATTCCGTAAATGATTCTTTGTACTGTTTGTTTAACACTGGCCACCGTACTTGTGTGACGTGGGCCAATCGGAATGCTTATTTCCCCTGTGCTATGTCTGTTATGTATCTGGCGCGAGCGGTTGGATTCTTCAGTTCAAGTAAACTACAGTAACGGTAAACCTTGTGTCGCGTGATCTTTGACACATACACGGAGAATAAACATTCTACATTCACCATACAGGATCCATGACGTTTGAAAATAATCATACCTTAGACCAGTCTCCAAATTTCCACTCAAAACATTTAGAGTCGTCCTCACAGGATTCCTCTTGAGTTGGCTTGGACAAAGGGTCACATAGTTCTTTAGGGTTTGTACACAACACTGTCCTTCTACGAACACCTTGACCACAGTTTGATGAACACTGGAGAAAGTGAGAGAAAACTTTAATGAGAAAATAGCAGTTTTTTACAGCTATGCTATACTTTAAAGCTGCGGTCGGCAACTTTTTTTTAGTCATATTAGCTTGAACTGTCATGGGATTCTAGAAGTAGAATATTAAATGGGCTGTTTAGGAAAAATAACGAATCTGTAGCTCCCTCTGAAGCCTGTAATCATGCTTGCAAAAATCGAGCGCTCCCGGCTGTTTTTAACCAATCAAGTTAGGGTGGAGGAATCCTACCTGTCAATCACAGCTTGTGCACACGCTGCTGAGCGTGAGTCTGCCCCAGCTTGAGTCTGCCCCAGCTTGTGTGCGCTCACACTGGTGTGAACTCACGTGCACAACCTCGTCCACAGAGGAGGAGGGGTTTGGGTGGCGATTCGGAGCTTGTTAGAGGTTGGGGGAGGGACCTGAAAGTTGTGTCAGTTCGAATTTTCCGACTTTAGACTCGGAATTTTGAAAACCTGCCGACGGCAGCTTTAAGGACCTGTCTGACACTTGCATTCCTAACATCCCCTAAAAGGAACTTAACATACCAGGGCCCTAGAGATGAGTTTACTGTCTACACTTGTGTTGTAACTATACACTAATGAATGTATTTCACAGTATCAGTTAGTTAAATTGTTCAAACTTGCAGATGACACTATAGATGTGGGTTTGATCGCAAATTTGCTTCTGCGAATCCCTCCCTAAGTACTTCAGTGTTCCATGAGAAAAAGATCAAATCCAGACTAGCAAATATAATAAACAATGAAATACCATATCCTTATGGATTTGATCTTGTTCTCTTGAAATGTATTGTATTTCATACATTTGTCTTGTAATGGATTGGACTGAGTGTCTCTTTGTCAGTGCATGAAGCTCAAAATGCCAATTAACTGTTGACATGGTAAACCATAAATTGGTAAACAAGTGGAAGCAATCTATTGACTAAAACTATGTAAGCAAGATAAGCCCTATTCGGACGGGACTAGTTTAATGGGGGGACCTGGGGTAAAGTAATAATAACCGGGAAATCTAGTCCCGTCCGAACGCGCCATGTCAGTAAAGATAGCGGAGTATGTCGGTAAACTTTGCCGAGAATTCTACCTCCTGTGAAACGGTCCGGAGTATCTACCATAGGTAATACTAATCCCGTGCGAATGCGACCTTCGGTAATAAGTACGGAATATGTCGTCACATCCTTTTAAAGAGAGAAACAATTAGGTGTGTCTGTTTGCAAACATGGAGGTTCTGGATGAAGCGCTGCTTGCAAGCACGCATGGTCGGCGCCATGTCTGTTTACAGATGGGGTTTACGGAAGTGAAATGAAACTCCTCCCATGTTAGATGAATAGTACAGGGATTTCTTGTCCCGTCCGAATTGGTCATTTCTTCTCCCTGGCGTCGTCTGGTTAACCAACATTACCATACGTCCCCCCATTGAACTAGTCCCGTCCGAATAGGGCTTAAGAAAGCAAAAATTAATTGGAATGAACTGGTGAATTGGAAGTCAGGCTAATACATCCGATAAAACGATAAAAGACAAAAATCTGAACAAAAGCACTATTGTAATGCACATCCTGATTGGTGGCTCTTAATGAATTACAGCAAACAACAGAGAGGAAGACCAAGATATACAGGGAAGAGAAGTTTATAATGGTGCTTTCATTTGTGTAAAAGTGATCTTAAATACAATAATTTAATTTGAGAAAAATATTCCAAAATATACGTACCTTTGACCACTCTGAAGCATGCCACACTGTGAGACAGGGGGGGCCTTCACAGCCCTGTAGAAAAGGAGGTTTTCTCCCTGGACAGTACATCTCCCTGGTGTGGATGACTGAAGCGTTCTGTACGTGGTAAACACAAGATACCTCCCTCTGCTGAAGTCCTTTACCACATGTGACAGAACAAGGTCCCCACTCACCTGTCACCCATCTGTGAAAAAAGCAGGCTATTACTAGAACCGACAGCTCACTGAAAGTATACTTACCAAATAAAACATTAAAAAACATCTTGAAAACATTTAGCAGAAATAAAACTGAAATATATCAACTATATACAGAAATATAGCTGCCTCTGGTGTTTGATTATTCTGCTGCTTTTATTGTGTTTATTGTAAAAAAAAAATTGATTATGTTATATATTCTTATAACCATTTATGTTATTTCATTTTGCAAAAACAAAAAACTGAAAGATTAATCGTTTCTCAATAGCTGCAGTGGCATTTGCAACTTTTCAGTGGATGTGCTAATTTCAAGTACCAAAATTTATTTTCTTTTTTTTAAAGTGAAATGTGAAATTCTTGTTCCAAGAATTTGAACCTATTTTAAGCAGTCATTAACACATTTTATTCATCAACTAAGTCAAAAAACAAGATCATTATAACGGATTTAATACAAGTCAATGCAGACAATAAATATGTTGTTTTTGTGGAATCCATTCAAGCAGAATGCACTTTAGAATGTATGTGAAGTGAACAACTGAATAAATGCTTGTATGTCGGTCCATATTTCAGTGCCTTAAAAAAACATTTATTTCTTTATAGGTCAGTTATAGAGAATCTGATTTGTACTTGTGATTACTTGTAAAATCTAAACTAATTGACATATTTCAATATTCAAAACATTTAAAGTTTGTCTAAGCCTCTAGATTTTTCTGAATCACTTTCATGACAACAGGTCCAGCATGTTAAATAAAACCTTTTACAAAACTGGAGTTAGTCCATAACACTGAAAGAAGACCAATTTAAAAATACCATACCAACTTTATTTATAAAGCACTTTCACACAACCATAGCTGAAACAAAGTGCTGCACATCAGAAATAAAAAAATTAAATAAAAACAATTATGACCATTTTCATGTCACCAACACAATATACACAAACGTTGCTGTTAAGGCTATAGGAAACATTGCATTAATTGCAGTTATAGATGAATTTGAATTGTAAATTAAGTTTCCAAATGTATGTTGCTGAACCTCAAAGAATGAGAGGGAATGTACAGAAGCAGTTCTTTGTAATATAACAATGTAACAATGTAACATAACAATGTTTCTCCACTCTAATTATTTCAGGAGTAGGGGCCATGAAACACCTTTTGGGTAGCCCCAGGTTTAACCTCACCACACATACTCACACTCACATCCATGTATGCACACACACACACACATCAACACATCCATGTATGCACACACACACACATCAACACATCCATGTATGCACACACACACACATCAACACATCCACGTATGCACACACACACACATCAACACATCCACGTATGCACACACACACACATCAACACATCCACGTATGCACACACACACACATAAACACATCCACGTATGCACACGTATGCACACGTATGCACACACACACACACATCAACACATGCACGTATGCATACACACACATAAATACATACAAACACACACACGCATTCATGCACACGTGGACACACATGCATACATACACACACTCACGCACACACAGCATCGCGGGGGGTGAAAAAAAAAAATATCCAAAAAATAAATAAATAAAAAAATAAAAAAATTGGTATTTTATTCATATTGGAGGTGTTTCTACGTGCCAGAGGGCGACAAACGTGGTATCAATAATAGTACTAATGGGAAAGTGAAGAAGACAGAATGAGCCAGCAGGTGGTGCAGGTGGTGATGGACCAAACGGGTGAAAACGGAGAAGGAAATAATGACAGGTCAGTCTGCTAACCTAACACTACACTACACTGATGCTCCCACCACAACGCACAGTGAAGTGCAACATCTCTCTGTGAGCAGTAGGGGGGTTGGGGGCGCCAGCACTGGGTTTCGCCCGGGGCGTAAATCAGTGTCGGACCGCCACTGCGTTGCCGCACACTGTCGATTTGCGGCCAGTGACCCACAGCATCAGCACGGACATCTTTTGTGGGAATAGCCTTAGTTGGTCCCCTGCGCTACTTCTTCTGGAACTCTTGCTCCACACCAGACGAAGGCCGCCCCCTCTTTTTGGCCGATAGATCTTTGCCTTGCATGCAGAGGGCCTGTGCAATGGAAAGCCTGAAAGCCAGCAAGTCCTTCTGCTTCTTCCGTGGAACATTCATACTGTCACAATCACGCCGATAGAGCAACCAGCCGTTGACAATCACCATGTCCACGAAGTGAAAGAAGAATCGGTGGTAGTACTTCTTAGACCTGATGAGGATACAGTAGTAGGCAATTAGGGCATCAAGTGCATCAACACCACCCATGAACTTGTTATAGAGGGTGATGATGCTAGGACATTCCACAGACACTTTCCTCCTTTTCTGTCCCACCTCTCTATGAAGGAAACAGGCTGGGCACTTGCAAAAGTGCTGGCAACAATCACCCCTCTGTTGTCAAACCATTTGACAGCCCTAACCTCCACACGGTCAACAACACCCTGTCGCTCCTCAAATGTCCCTCTTCCCTTCTTTTTGAGCTTTTTGTCTTCGCTGAAACTGCAGCCTTGAAGGCAATTTTGCCGCACAGTGGCAAGGGCTGGTATCCCCCTGTTTGCAAGAGCTACAAACAAATCGCGTGAGGAAAACCAGTTGTCAAAGTACAACTGGTGGTTGACAGAGCCTTCAATAACTTGTGCAAGTTTTAGCACGACGTTCCCGCTTGCCCCGATGTCTTGTGAACCTGGTGGAGGATGAGATTTCCCTGCATAAACATCAAATGAGTGCACCAGACCTTTTGTGTCACACAAAACAAAGATTTTGTATCCCCATTTGTACGGCTTTTTGGGGATGTATTGTTTTAGAACAGAGCTGCCTTTGAATGGCACCATTTGTTCATCAATAGACAGCATTTGATCTTGAGGCAGAGCTTGGAATTTGGGGAGCAGGGAATCAATTAGTGGCCTAATTTTGAACAGCCTGTCACTGTTGTTGGGTGCCGTGTTGTCACTCAAATGAAGGAAATGTTTAATTTCTTCCCACCTGTCGCGGGGCATCACATCAGCCACCTGCTCTACACGACATGCATTAGACCAGTAGATCCTAGAGTGAGGTAAGCAGATAACACTCATGTACAGAACAGTTCCAATGAACGGCTCCAATTCCTTCCGAACGAATTTCAAGGCATGGTTTGGATTTTCTTGTGTGCTGTACAGATAGCTCTGATGTAGTGTATCTGCTGGTGATCCGGGTTTCTGGAGGCCAGCAAAATGTTAGACCAGACTTTCAGCCAATCATAATCTGTATTAAGATTTGGGATGTCGGCTCTCCATGAAATTTCCACTGCAAGGGGTCTATAAGCATGCTCGGAAATATACCAATATAGTTTGAAGACTAGACCTCTCGTGCTTCTGGCGCTACGTAGAATCTTGTCTAATGGATGTGGTGTGAGAGGACACGGAACTCTGCAAGCTCCCAAAACAGATGTCAATTGCAGATAGAAAAAAAAGAAAGAACATGAAATATCAAATTGTGTGCACAAATCTTGAAAGGAGTGCAAACCCATGTCTCCTATCCCATGCTAGGACAGGAGACGCTCTCTGAAGAGCTGGGTCTTCAAGATTTTCTTGAAGACATTCAGGGACGCCCCTGTTCTGGTAGCGCTCGGTAGGTCATTCCACCATCGTGTAACGACACATGAAAAGAGTCTGGATTATCTTAAGCGTGGTGTAGGCACTGCTATACGACAATCCTTTGATGACTGGAGTGACCGAGTTAAGCCTTTGCAAGAGCATTCAAGTAGATGGGAGCCGTTCTATTAAGGACTCTGTAGGCTAACATCAGTGACTTGATGCGGGCGGCTAAGGGTAGTCAGTGGAGCTCAATGAACAGAGGGGTGACGTGTGATCTTTTGGGCTGACCGACGAACAGAGGCGCCTCCGCGTTCTGGACCATCTGCAGAGGTTTAACAGCACAGGCAGGGAGAGCAGTTAGGAGAGCGTTGCAGTAGTCAAGGCGGGAGATGAGCATGGCCTGCACCAGGAGCTGGGTGGTGTGTTGGGTTAGGTATGGCCTGATCTTTCTTATCTTCAGCAATGCAAAGCAGCATTATCAAGCAACGGAGGTAACATGATCTTGGTTGGTCATCAATCATGACACCCAAGTTTCTAGCTATCTTTGATGGAGCAAGAGGGATTCAGTTTGGATGCAGGTGCTGTGGTGTATGGTTGGTTTGGCTGGAAAGACAAGCAGTTCAGTTTTAGAGAGGTTTAGTTGGAGGTGAAGGGCTTTCATCCATGTCGATATGTCAGAGAGACGGTCTGAGATTCGTACTGAGACCGTGTGGTTGTCAGGCGGGAATGACAGATGGAGCTGGGTATCGTCAGCATAGCAGTGGTATGAGAAGTAGGGCTGTCGCAGTAACCGCAAAAATGAAATATCGCGATATGAAGAAGCCCACCGCGATTCATGATGGGTCACCGCCATCACCGCCATCACCGCCATCACCGCCATCACCGCACGTCACCTGATCTCACCACAACACACGTTGAGAAGGAGACAATGGCAGTTGCACTGCTATCAAAACTAAATGTTACTTCACCCCTTTGCTAGCATTTCGGCTTTCAGCCAAATGAAAAGGGGGAACCAGCCAATTTAAATGAGGCAATCTGTAAAATCTGCAACAAAACGGTTCAAGTAAAACTAATTTAAGGGCTCACCTAGCAAGCTACCATCCAGCTATTGCTACTGCTACTGTTTGCTTATAGCTGCCACTTTGTCAGTAAAGAATGAGGCAAAGGCGTCTACCGTCCGATTAGTAGCAGATGGCGGAGGCTGACTCTGTGCAGGCCAGTCAAGTTCTTCCACACCAAACTGGCTCATCCAGTCTTTATGGACCTTGCTTTGTTGACTGGTGCGCAGTCATGTTGGAACAGGAAGGGGACATTCCCAAACTGTTTCCACAGAGCTGGGAGCATGAAATGGTCCAACATCTCTTGGTTTGCTGAAGCATTCAGAGTTCCTTTCACTGGAACTAAGGGGCCAAGCCCAGCTCCTGAACAACAACCCCACACCATAATCCCCCCTCCACCAAACTTTACACTCGCCACAATGCAGTCAGACCAGTACCGTTCCCCCGGCAACCGCCAAACCCAGACTCGTCCATCAGATTGCCAGATGCAGAGGCGTGATTGGTCCCTCCAGAGAAGGCGTCTCCACTGCTGTAGAGTCCAGTGGTGGCGTGCTTTACACTGCTGCATCAGACGCTTTGCGTTGCACTTGGTGATGTATGGCTTGGATGCAGTTACCATGGAAACCCATTCCATGAAGCTCTCTATGCACAGTTCTTGAGCTAATCTGAAGGCCACATGAAGGTTGGAGGTCTATAGCGACTGACTCTGCAGAAAGTTGGCGACCTTTGAGCACTATGAGCCTCAGCATCCTCTGACCCGCTCTGTCATTTTACCTGGCCCACCACTTCCTGGCTGAGATGCTGTCCTTCCCAATATATATGTGTGCGTGTGTGTGTGTGTGTGTGTATATACACATACACATATACATATATACACACACACACACACACACACACACACACATATTATAAGATTGTAAAGAGAACACTTAAATTAATTAAAGGATCTAAAGTAAAGTAATATGTAAGTATGTATATATGTACATCAGAATATATATATACAATCAGAAACACATGATTTAGATGATTTAGAAAAAGCTATTGTTGTTAGCTCAGAGAGATCGATTGGACAGAAACAGTCGAAATACAAATCAGGTTCTTAGGATATTTATAAAGCTGCTGTACTTGATGATACATCATTAAATCTTATATGGTTGGAGTTTTACATGTCAACATATGTCACAATGACTTTGTAAAATTACATACTCATATCGTGTGAACACCATATCACAGTAAAGTAAATGTAAAGAAATTATAATCAAGTGTGCAGTCACTACCAATAACTACTGCCGTGTATCTTATGGATGTTTGTTTATCTCACCGATTTTGACAGGGGTGGGAATTGCAGAGTTGTACAAAGGGATGTGGCCGGTTCTCAGGCTGACAGTAGCCATCACTGACCACCTCCATGGTTTTATTGACTATCCTCATACATGAAACCATTGTCCTCCTTTCACCTGCATGTACACAAATAAAAACATTTGCACACATCTCCAAGTGCTGCACATCTTCTGAAACATTATGGGAGGCAGAGAAGACAAGCAACAATAAGATAATTAGCCTTTAACAAGGTACGTTTAATCAACATATTCGCATGCAGTAGCCATTTGTTCAAGCACCAATATAGATTGATCAGCATCTAAATTAAATTGCTTCGATATGTGAGGAGCTATCTCCACCTTGTGTCTTATACAGTGTTCCTAGTATGCATTGGGTAGTAGCTACCAAAATGGTGGGAAACAGTGGCATGGTCACCTAAGATTCACTTGTGCATGTGGGGAGCAAAAGCTGCTGTTGTTCAAACAGCTGAAATCCTTAATGCTGGCTGGAGCTCAAAAGTGTAAAAGCACATATTGCAGCTTGTTGTATGTTGTCCACTGGCAAAATCCTGTTCATCGTGTGAATTTCTGGTCATGTTAATACATAGGTAAATAAAAATAAACAAATATATTCATATGTTTGCAGAAGTTTCCTTCCACATAGACCACCCATGGGAATAGCAGGTATATCTTTCTTCTTCAACCTGCCAGGCTGTAAAGATTTTTCAGGAAAAACATGAAAAATATTCTGGGTGTACATTTGACTTGTCAAAATCAAAAGGATATCACAACAACTTCCTGTGTGTCCTTGTACTTCTATGTAACATTGACTGACAGCTTTTTGTACATCAACAACATCATATTGCTCATAACTTTTTGGAGTTTCCAGTTATACTTTTTTATTCAGTGCATTCCAGAATAGAATAGAATGGAATAGAAAACACTTTTTTCATCCTCTTTTGGGAAAATTCAAATTATTATGTAGCTCAATTGAAATATTTACAATGATTGTATATTAGAACAATAAT
Source organism: Odontesthes bonariensis (assembly GCF_027942865.1). NCBI lineage: Eukaryota > Metazoa > Chordata > Actinopteri > Atheriniformes > Atherinopsidae > Odontesthes > Odontesthes bonariensis. The sequence goes on from NC_134506.1 coordinate 1,462,228, forward strand.
AAATGAATAAATAAATGTGAGAAGAACATGTCAGCAGTCCCTGTTAACCCTTTTAATGCCATGGTTATTTTTGTGAAAATGCTGGGTTTGGGCATCAAAATTTCAAAAGGTTGTGGCTAGACAGTGGTAGCAGATAGAGCCTAACTGTAAATTAGAAAATTGTTGTGAATGACCCAAAGTTTATTTTGGGGGTATATTTCCCCATCTAATTTGCATATTATGACGTCATAGGGTGGCGGCCATTTTTAATTTATAATTAATGATAGAAATTATCCAAACATTTGAATAAATAATTGCATATATTTTACAATATTTGCCCCCTACCATCACTAATTATGGTGTACACATACAGTATGATTAGGAAAACAATAAATTGTAAACCAATAATATAGCGCACAAGCAATGGTCGGTTATTTTTGTGAAAATGCTGGGTTTGAACATCAAAATTTCAAAATGTTGTGGCTGGGCAGTGGTAACAAATAGAGCCTAACAGTAAATTAGAGAAATGTTGTGGATGACCCAAAGTTTATTTTGGGAGTAAATGTCCCCACCTAATTTGCATATTATGACGTCATATGGTGGTGGCCATTTTGAATTTATAATGAAAGATCTAAAATTTCCAATACATTTGAATAAATGATTACATATATTTTACAATATTTTCCCCCTACCATCACTAATTATGTTGTACACATACAGTATGATTGGGAAAACAATACATTGTAAACTAGCAATGCATATTGTAACTAATATAGTGCACAAGCAATGGTCGGTGGGTCTTTTGACTGTCAGCATAAAAATCTCATAAGACTGTGAGATGACATTGGTGATATTGAGTGTAACTGAAGATGAAGCAAACATTTATAATAACCCAATGTTTATGTCTGGAGTAAATTTACACATCTGATTTGAATACTGTGATGTTATAGGGTGATGGCCATATTGAATTTTGAAAATATTTTGCATAAATGTTGAAGTTATTTCAACATTTCCCCGCCCACTAAATGCAATGTTCCACACTTACTCTATACTCAGACAAAATCAGAAAAAAGTGAACATAATGTAGAACTACAACTAGAACTAGAACTATTTACATGAATAACCACAACTGTAACTGTAACTATAACTAGCCTATGTATAGTGTCATATGGAAACATGCATGTAAGGGTGTGTGTTTTTTTGTTTTTGTTTTTTCTACTGATGCTTGCTCCGCATGGAGCAGGTGCTGCGTGATGGCCACCTCTCCCTCTCCCTCCCCTACCAGCCTTGCGCACTGCCTGGCTCTCGCAGGTGAAAGAAGTATCATCCCTGACACGACTACTCCCTCGAGTCATTCTCCGACCCCGTTTACCTCTTCCACCCGCCCCAACATTTCCTCCACTCATTTCGCCATCACCCTGCAAACCCTCCCCATGAGCAGGCACAGCGTGGCCGGTGCGGTAAAACGCCAAGACTTTCACAAGCCCGGATTTCGCTGCGTGCAGTGCTACCAACCACGTCCCCCAACCTCCCCATGACCACCAGAACTATCACCACCATTTGCATTTGGGCCAACTTCAATTTTATGACCGCAAAAGGGTCGGGGGTGTTTGGTTGTGCTTGTGCAACACGTATCTCAGCCACAGACTCTGCCTCTGCCACAGGCGAGCCGGGAGAACTCGGATCACTGAACGAAATATCATCCTCTGAAGGCATATGTTCCGCTTCAGAATCGGGATCTGCAAACAGTAAGCCTATAACATCAGCTCTAGACATGCTTCGCTTTGCCATTTCACCGTAATCTGCACAATATAAACTATAAACCGCTAGCTCATCAAACTTTGCTACCTCTGTTAGCTCCGCTAAAATCCCACACGTTTCAGTGAGATTTCATCGAATAAAATACATTGGAGGCATATGTTATTCTGAGTTAGGAATGAAGTAGAACAGGTCTGCCCCCAGTGGAATGGAGTTTGAACAACATTTAACACTCTACATCACACAACAGGCATTTTAATTCAGTATCGCGTCCTGTCGCAATTTTGCGACCACGGCATTAAAAGGGTTAAAAAGCCTTCTGGCTGTGGGAACAAAGGACCTCCTGAAGCTCTCAGTCCTGCAGCCTCTCACTGCAGCTGCTCCTCTGTCCTGCAGGATGCTGTGGAGAGGATGTTTATTATTCTCCATCACAGAATCTAACTTCCTCCTCATCCGTTTCTCCACCACAGCACCGAGAGGGTCCAGCCTTCTGCCTACAACAGAACCAGCCTTTTTCACCAGTTTGTCCAGGCGCCTACAGTTTCTGTCTGTGGTGCAACTCCCCCAGCAGACAGCAGCATAGAACAGTGCACTCTCAATGATAGTGTGATAAAACATACTCATCATATCACTGCAGACATTGAAGGACCTGAGCCGTCTCAGGAAGAAGAGACGGCTCTGGCCCCTCCTGTACACTGCGTCTATGTTGGCAGACCACTCCAGTTTATTATCCAGCACCACCCCCAGGTATTTGCAGGTCTGAACAGTCTCTATCTCCCCTCCATCAATGCAGACTGACTGGTATGGGGTTTTAGATCTCCTGAAGTCCACCACCAGCTCTTTGGTCTTGGTGGTGTTCAGGAGCAAACAGTTCTTTTTGCTCCAGTCAGTAAAGGCCTCCACAAGGTCCCTGTACTCCTTCTCCTGTCCACCATGCACACATGCCACAACAGCCGTATCATCAGAATACTTCTGAATGTGGCAGGACTCTGAGTTGTACCTGAAGTCTGATGTGTACAGGGTGAAAAGAAAAGGAGCCAAAACAGTACCCTGCGGAGCCCCAGTACTGCATTCCAGAGTTCCAGAAACACATTTCCCCATCCTGACATACTGTGGTCTGGCAGACAAATAGTCTGTAATCCATGATGTCAGGGAGGGGGCCACACCCATACCGAGCAGCTTGTCTTTCAGTATGGGAGGCTGTATGGTGTTGAAGGCACTGGAGAAGTCAAAGAACATGACTCTCACATATGAACAAATATATTTATTATGAATGTATTATTAATAATATTAATATGTATTATTAATATATATTCTGAAATAGATATTACAGTGTTGAATAGCAAATATTCACCACTTATTTAATGGAAAATTGTAAATTATAAAAAAAATGGAAAATTTACACCATTATATCACTTTTGTCAAAGTTCAGTCATCTGGCCCTCAGTAGTTTTCCATTGATCCTGCCTCTGCCCCACCCAGCCTGTCAGCCACACCCACCTTGTCAGTTTACTCCACTCACCTGTGCACTTAGCTGCCTCTCATCACATGCACTCAGCCCAGCATATACTCACCAGCTCCACACTCACTCCTTTGCCAGATTGTTCTTTGCAATACGAGACTTCCCAGCATTCTCCAGCCTTTCTTCCTGGTGCCGACCTCGCCTGTCCCTGCTTCCCCTGCTTCCCCTGCCTCCTGGTAAATCAACCCAGCCTTCTGTCCCTGACCAAGAGTTTAGCCTCTCCTCTCCTGATTCCTGTTTGCCGGTTTCTGAACTGTTTGCCTGTCTGCCAGAGTCTTAGTAAAACGTTGAACTTTTACCACTGAGTCCTTTGTACTGCAACTGGGTCCATACACCACCCGTTACAACTTTCACTGCATTGATGAAGACGGCACTTAACATGTCTAGCTGCAACTTATTATTATTGTCATCTGGTGATTGTTTTCAAAGATAATTGATTCAGAAAATTATAAAATGATATGATCCTGAAGAGGCCCTTCACAATGTCTGCTTTTCCCAAATGTGTAAATGGGCAAAAGTAATGACAAAAAAATGTTCAAACAGTGGAAAAGATGGAACAATGAACTTTTTGAATTTTTAGATGAAAAATGACATTAGAAATATCAAAAATATTTTTTAATTAGCTGAATTTAAACGAAGCATTTCAGCACCACTTTTATACCGCATTTAATCTTTAACTTTCTGCACTCCATAGATTTTACATGTCAAAATCTTATTTTGAAAATAGCTAGTGACTAAAGCTGTCAGATATATTAAGTAATGTAAAGAGTACAAAAATACGCCTCAAATAAGAAGAAAGTATGGTACAACACAGGTAAGTCAAATTTGTGCTTTCGGGCTTAACTTAAGTAATTAGTCATATTCTGTTATTGCAGTCTATCAATTTGCTTCCACAAAATTCCCCAGAAAACACATATATTTAAGGGCTAATTTCTTATTGATCAATTCATGGGCAGTATGACCCCAACATCTCAAGATTATTTGGGTTTACAATGTTTGGTTTCAGTAACCCAAAATGAAAGATTCCATTAATTTGATGAAAGTCATTTTAATGTATTGTCTTTGTTTTGTATGATCATTAATAACCAAAGCAATGAAGAAATCATACCTCCGCCACACTGGACAGTACAGTCTTGCCAGCGACTGTGTGTCCAGATAAAGAGGTACTCTGGTTCCCTCTGTTCCTCACTGCTCCCGTCCTGAGATGTGTTCAGGGAAACAGTATACTCATAATGGAGCCCATAACTCTGGTCATGAAATAGTAGCACCTGAAACAACAACATAGGTGGGTTTAAAGCAGGGATGCACCGATCCGCTTTTTTCACCTCTGATACCGATACAGAAAAACATTGCAGAATTATGATAACCAAAGGTAAGTTTCATTGTGTGGAAAAGACTGGGATCGTTATTTTGTGCAAGGCAACATCAGACTTGACTTAAACATTTCTTTCCTACTTAAAAAAAACAAATAAACAGATATAAATGTACTGAATTACTTATTTATTTAATAATTGTGCACCAGTAAAGCAATCTTAACCATAAAAATATAACAAGTGTAACTGGTTCAGTCAGTGCAGTTAGGGATTCAAAACCCAAAGTAAAACAAAATAAATATTAAATTATAAAGGAGCTGAAATTGAGAAAAAAATAATAGCTTCACAAGCTTGGTTGGTAGACTTTCAAAATAAATAGCAATCAGCTCTTTATATAGTTTAGTGCAAATGGGAATTAAACATCAAAAGCATCTGAACAAAACAATTGCTTCTGTTGCTTGGTAAAAAACTAAAAGTAAATAAACAAAACAAAGGTAGTCCCAAGTTTTTTCATCATGAGAGGGGGCAGAAGGCCCTTGGATGAATTCCAATCCAGTAAGAGAACATTTCAAGATTTTGCTGTGTTGAGGCTTAAGTCACACACAAACTGACACTCAGTTAGTGGGGTCACATGGCACTGAAAGGATCGGATTATTGGCTAAATTACATTAAGAATGAGTTGCTCCTTATCTGAACAAGGGTAATTCTCCTTGGATATAGAATAGAAAAGAAAAATACTTTATTTATCCCCCAATGGGGGAAATTCAAATTCGTCAAGTAGCTCAACATTTTTTTAAAATATTTACAATGATTGAATTAACAACAATAAAACAACAATAATAATTCTACTACTAACTAAATAATAATAAATGACTAAATGGCAAAATAAACAAATAAATAAAAATCAATCAATCAATTTGAGAAGAACTCAGCAGTCCCTGTTATAAAGCCTTCTGGCTGTGGGAACAAAGGACCTCCTGAAGCTCTCAGTCCTGCAGCCTCTCACTGCAGCTGCTCCTCTGTCCTGCAGGATGCTGTGGAGAGGATGTTTATTATTCTCCATCACAGAATCTAACTTCCTCCTCATCCGCTGCTCCACCACAGCACCGAGAGGGTCCAGCCTTCTGCCTACAACAGAACCAGCCTTTTTCACCAGTTTGTCCAGGCGCCTACAGTTTCTGTCTGTGGTGCAACTCCCCCAGCAGACAGCAGCATAGAACAGTGCACTCTCAATGATAGTGTGATAAAACATACTCATCATATCACTGCAGACATTGAAGGACCTGAGCCGTCTCAGGAAGAAGAGACGGCTCTGGCCCCTCCTGTACACCGCGTCTATGTTGGCAGACCACTCCAGTTTATTATCCAGCACCACCCCCAGGTATCTGCAGGTCTGAACAGTCTCTATCTCCCCTCCATCAATGCAGACTGACTGGTATGGGGTTTTAGATCTCCTGAAGTCCACCACCAGCTCTTTGGTCTTGGTGGTGTTCAGGAGCAAACAGTTCTTTTTGCTCCAGTCAGTAAAGGCCTCCACAAGGTCCCTGTACTCCTTCTCCTGTCCACCATGCACACATGCCACAACAGCCGTATCATCAGAATACTTCTGAATGTGGCATGACTCTGAATTGTACCTGAAGTCTGATGTGTACAGGGTGAAAAGAAAAGGAGCCAAAACAGTACCCTGCGGAGCCCCAGTACTGCATTCCAGTGTTCCAGAAACACATTTCCCCATCCTGACATACTGTGGTCTGGCAGACAAATAGTCTATAATCCATGATGTCAGGGAGGGGGCCACACCCATACCGAGCAGCTTGTCTTTCAGTATGGGAGGCTGTATGGTGTTGAAGGCACTGGAGAAGTCAAAGAACATGACTCTCACATATGAACCAGGCACATCCAGATAAGCATATGCCCGATGCAACATGTACAGAATCGCGTCTTCCACTCCTATGTGTTTCTGGTAGGCAAACTGGAGGGGATCAAGAGCCTCAGCAACCTGCAATCTCATGCGACGAACAAGAAGTCTCTCCAAGGTCTTCATGATATGAGATGTCAAAGCCACCGGTCTGTAGTCATTCAGCTCCACCGGTTGCCCTAATTTGGGCACCGGTATGAGACAAGAAGTTTTCCACAGTACTGGGACTTTTTCCATCTGAATGCTCATATTGAAGAGCCTCTGAAGAGGGACTGCTAGTTGACCAGCACAGTCCCTCAGAAGCCTTGGACAGACTCCATCTGGGCCTGAAGCCCTCCCTGACTTAAGTCTCCTGAGCTCAGCTCCAACCTCCTCCATAGCTAGACACAGAGGTTGTAGCGGAGGGATGGCGACAGGAGTGATGTTGCTATCAACCATAGAGATGGGGGTGGGGGTGCAGCTGGACAGAGGAGGGCTAGTGGTGGGAGTTGCTGCAGAGGTGGAGGAGCAGCTGGACCGAGGAGGCCAGGCGGTGGGAGCAGCCACAGATGTGGAGATGCAGCTGTGCTCAGGATGCCTGTAGGTTGAAGCTGCTGCACAGATGGAGGTGTGGCTGGGTTCATGAGGCCAGGCAGTGGAAGTTGCTGCAGAGGTGGAGGTACAGCTGGACAGAAGAAGCTTGTTGGTGACAGCAGAGGTAGAGGTGCAGTCAGGCGGAGGAGGAGGTTTGGCGATGCAGGTTGCCATTGAGGTGGAAGTACAGCAGGGCAGTGGAAGCAGTATAGAGGAAGCAGCTGTAGTGGTGGGGGTGGAGGGAGCAGCAGCAGAGGTGGAAAAAGCCACACTGTCAAACCTGTTGTAATAATGGTTGAAAGTGTTGGCTCTGTCCATATCACCTTCTACAGACTGAGAGTTCTTCAGTCTGTATCCAGTGATGGTCCTCATGCCCCTCCACACCTCCTTGGTGTTATTGTTCTCCAGCTGTCTCTCCACCTTTTTCTTGTACTCCACCTTAGCTCGACGTAATGTCTTTTTAAGCTCCTGTTGTACACTCCTCCGCCTTTCTCTATCCCCATTCTAGAACTCCCTCTTTTTCTGCTTCAGGAGGTCTTTGATGTCACTGGTGATCCATGGTTTGTTATTTGGATAGCACCTTACAGTCCTGACTGGAATCACAGTGTCTCTACAGAAGTTAATGTAGTCTGTGATGGTGCTGACCCTCCTGTCCATGTCAATGTCCATTTCTTCTTCCTCCAGTAGTACAGCCCAGTCTGTGACATCAAAGCAGTCTCTCAATGCATCACTCGCCTCTGGTGACCACTTCCTGAAAGATCTGGTAGTAACAGGAAGTCTTTGTACACACGGTCTGTATGTGGGTTGTAGATAGACCATGCTGTGATCAGATCTACCCAGTGGTGGAAGAGACACTGTCCTGTAAGCCTCCTTCACGTTAGCATAGAACAGATCTAATGTCTTTTCTCCACGTGTTGGACAGTCCACATACTGTACAAAGCCAGTCAGGCAGGAGGATAGAGAGACGTGGTTGAAATCCCCTGTGATTGCAATGAATGCCTCAGGATGCTGGGTCTGTATCCTAGCAACGGCGTCATGGATGACGTCACACGCCGTTGTAGGTGCCGCCCTCGGTGGAATGTAAACAACGATGACGACTGTGTATGGGAACTCTCTGGGCGCATTGAACGCACGGAAACCAACTGACAGCAGTTCGATGTCTGGACAACAAACCCTCTCCTTAACGTCGCATTGCGGGGGTTTACCCATCTCTGATTAAAGAACAGTATAACACCCCCGCCTTTCCGCTTACCGCCGCTCGTACTCAGGTCTCGATCTGCTCGTACGGCTGTGAAGCCGGGTATGTCCACACATGAGTCTGGTGTGTTGTCGTTCAGCCAGGACTCAGACAGACAGATCAACTGCTCTCCTTATACAGCCGTTGGTTCCGCACAAGCGCCTCTAACTCATCACACTTGTTTGGCAGTGAGTTAGCGTTTCCCATGATCACCGAGGGCAGAAAAGGTTTGTACCTCCACCTCCTGTTGTGCCTCTTTGCCTTTAGTTTCGCTCCAGCTCTGCATCCACGGTACAGCTTTTTAAGCTCGGTCGGAATTGGATTTTTAATTCCACGTCCAATCCTTGACAGTGCCAACAGTTCTTCTCTTGTGTACACTGCTTTAGTAGTAGTGCACATTGTCAAAAAATTAATTAAAACAAAAAAACAGATCACCAAAAATAACTAAAAATGTTTAGATAGAAACAAAAAATGAAAAATGACAAATAATCATATAAACGATGAGAAAATTGAGAGCTACACAGACTTGCTGCCGATAAGGTCGGCGCATAGCAACCGAATGATGGCGAATATATGGCGGTGAATGAATGGGATCAGAGGCACAAAGCGTGTCATACCCCGGTACGATAGGTGGCGCTGTACCCATTCCAACTGTTGCTAATAGAGCCACTTCCTGTTGACCTCTTCACCACCAACAACAACAACAAACTCAGGCATTGGAGAAAGATGGAGAACGCAGAGCAAGATGAAGCTACGTCCCTCTACATTTGGTCTGTGATGAGGTGCTTGTTGCACAAACGCGATGCACAACGGAGCCTTCTCCATCCAACGGAGCATTCTCCATCCAACGGAGCCTTCTCCATCCAACGGAGCGTTCTCCATCCAACGGAGCATTCTCCACCTGTATGACAGACTATAGGATCTTGGGTGGCAGCAATCGCTTCGGGGTGTCGGGTCAGGACACTGTTGTAACGTTCAGTTGAGTGCTTTAAGAAGAGGCAGAGTCCATTGATACATTTTAAGTCGTTTATCTACCTTTTTGCATGACAGTATGCAAGGTGTGTGTGTGTGTGAGTGTGTGTGAGTGTGTGTGAGTGTGTGGTTGCTGCAATACAAGCACAACAATACAGAATGATTAGAAATTAAGTACAACTTAAACATAAGAATACACCTGAGCTACATATATCTAACCAAATAACAACTGAAATACAGCTCAAGATTAGTTTTGAATGTAAAGTCAGCATGAATCAATTAAACTTGAATGAGAATAACTCAATGCTTAGATGCAACAAAAGAGGGGCATGCACTGTGACTGATCAATTAACATACAATATGCAATGTATAAACAAAAGAGATTAGCAATACAGCTACATAAACGTTTCAGTCTATAGCTAGTTAGAGGCTAGCCCCACGTTACTCATTTGTGGCTAAATGTTCACCATATTATACAAACCGATGGCAAAACTACTGCTAAGTCATCAAAATAGACTCATGGATAAACACAAACATCAACATAATGTAACACATAAGTAAATCAACATAACTCAGCTTTATGGACGCACACACCACAGAGATCGTTCAGCTGATGTTTTGCTCTGAACCGATCTGCGTCTTTGTGGTGCATTCAAAGACCTTGGCAGTGTCGGAATTCACATGCTCAGCAATTATTAACAGAAATAAACGTGCACAGAGACGACCTTTTGTACAGCCGCCCCCAAATTTGTTGTGCAAATTTGACACTGATAAAGTGATTCACTACATTTTTGTAGCATCCTGGGGTAGAGCAGGTAGCCTGATGAGCCGTACCACTGGGCGAGTATAAGTCCGGTCCCTGACTTGAACAATTGCTGTCCTAACTCGACCATCGGCCCCAGGTATGACGGTTTTCACTGTTCCTACTTGCCAGAGAGCCCTCGGGGTTTGCTGATCAACAACGACGACCACAGTTCCGACGGTAATGTCGTTCTGCTCGTTGTGCCATTTCTGTCGTGTTTGTAAGGTGGGCAAGTGCCGTATGAAGTGCCGCCAGAAATGGTCAGCCAGGACTTGAGTGTGTCTCCACCTCTTGCGACTGAGCAATTCTGATTCTGGGTAGATCACTTGTGGCAGAGAGCAGTCTGGCCGTCCCATTAAGATGGCGTTGGGTGTGACAGGATCCGGGTCTGCAATGTCGGTGGAGACATAACCCAAAGGCCTCGAGTTGAGGATGCTTTCTACCTCAATTAAGACGGTCCTCAACACCTCCTCTGACACAGTTTGAGCTCCCAATGTGGAGCTGACTTCACTGATCGCACCTCTCTTTCCCAAGACCCACCAAAGTGGGGAGCATTAGGGGGATTGAAACGGAACCGGATCTGTTCTACCGCCAGTTGTTCTCGGAGGGCTGGCTCCATGGCTTTGAACGCTTCATGCAGTTCTCTACTTCCACCCTTAAAGTTGGTGCCTTGATCCGAAAGCAGCTCAAAAGGCTTTCCTCGGCGAGCTATAAACCGTCTGAATGACATCAGGAAGGAATCAGCATCCATGTTTCCCACCACATCTAGGTGGACTGCCCGAGTGGTGAGACACTTAAAGAGGATGCCCCACCTTTTCTCATTGCGTCGCCCTACTTTGATGAGCATAGGGCCGAAACAGTCCATCCCTGTTGAATAGAAGGCGGGTCGGAAGAGCCTCAGACATGAGGGGGGCAGATCTGCCATTCTTGGGACCTCTGGTCGGTCTCTCCACTTCTTACATTCAGGACAGTGGTGTTGATATCTCCTCACAGCTTCTCTACCTCTCAGTATCCAGTACCTCCTACGGAGCTCTGCGAAGACACGTTCAGCTCCAGGATGATGCAACTGCGCGTCACAGTGCTGTATTAGGAGCTTCGTGACTGGGTGAGAGGGGTCTAGAAGTATTGGATGCAGAACTTCAGGGTCCAGGCTATCGCACCTACGTAGTCTACCTCCTACTCTAATCAGGTCAGAAGACTCGTCGTATTAAGGAGCGAGGGTAAGTAGTCGGCTACTGGACGGGATGGCCTTTCGTGCTTTTAGTAGTGCAAACTCTCCTGGAAAGCTCTCCATCTGAGCCTGTCTCAGCAGGGCCAGCTCTGCCTTTTTGAAGTCATCAGCCGCAGAATGATCGGTGACAGTGGCCGCCCCGTGCCGCGACTGCACGGTGGCTTTCAAGAGTTCCTGGTAAGTGCTGAACTGTTGGATGTCCGATATTGCTGGACTGGTTGACCCCACCAACAGGCCGCAGAACACTGTCTTCCTAAGCTCCTCTACTTCCTCTGCAGGCTTTCCCACTGGTGCTTTCGGCCAGTGGTTGGCCTGCAGTTGAAGAAAGGGTGGCCCCCGACTCCATCGATTCTCTCCAGCAAGCTGAGCCAGTGTCTTCCCTCTTGTGATGTTGTCGGCGGGATTGGTCCCTGAGTCAATATAACACCAGGATGATGGGTCAGTAAGCTCTTGTATCTCTGCAACTCTGGTTCCTACAAATACTTAATCCCGGCATGAGTCCGAATGGTGCCAGTTGAGCACTGTACTCGAGTCTGTCCAGTACACCACCTCATGGATGTCAAGAGTGAGTTCTTTCTTTAGAACTGAAGCCAACTGAGCTCCTGTTAAAGCTCCGCACAGTTCCAGCCTGGGGATTGAGAGCTGCTTCTTGGGCGCCACTCGTGACCTTGCAGCCAAGAAGGCCACATAGATTTGTCCTTCACCTTTGTCGATGCGCAGATATGCCACAGACCCATACGCACGTTCCGAAGCATCACAGAACATGTGAATACTTTGAATGCTGTTGCTGCAATCCAAACGCGGGTCAGTGTAGCATCTCGGCAGAGTTATTTGTGACAGATGGGACAGTTCACTTTCCCACAGACGCCAGGCTCGTAGCAAATCTTCTGGTAAATGAGGATCGTCCCATCCTCTTTTCTTGTTCCAGAGGAGTTGAACTATGACCTTGGCTCTTGTGGTGTATGGAATAATGAACCCGAGAGGGTCGTACTGCTGGGCAAGCAGGCGATAGGTTGCGCATAGTCGGTTCTGGGCTTTTGCTCTGGTGATGCTTGTACCGGAGGGTATCAGACTTGCACTGCCAAACAAGCCCTAGCGTGCGCTCTTGAGGATCAGCTGATTCTTGGGTGAACCAGAGTACACTGCTCTCTGACCGAGACTCTATCGGTAAGTGGTCAATGACTGCAGCAACATTACTAGCCCACTGTCGCAGCTCGAATCCACCCTCCATGAGTAGAGACTGCAGGCGGTCCACCAAATCCTTAGCTTGTACATCTGAGGGGAGACTCTGCAAACAGTTGTCAACATAGAAATTCCGTTCCATGGACAGACCTGCATTCTCTTCCGGCCCGGTGTGCTTCTGGACATGGAACTGAAGCGCGAAGATGGCACAGCATGGGCTGCATGTAGTCCCAAAGGGGAGCACCTGCCATTTATAGACAGTAGGTGCCTCATCTACCTTTATGTCTCGCCACAGGAAGCAGAGGAAAGGTTTGTCTTCTTCCAGCAGACGGACCTGATGGAACATCCCTTTCACATCACTGCTGATGGCGACTGGGTGTTCCCTGAACCTAAGGAGGACTACCAACAGACTGGCTCCCAGAGTGGGCCCCGGCAGGAGGTGGTCATTCAGGCTCTGAGCCTTGAATGTGAAGGAGCAATTAAAGACTATCCTGTCTTTACCATTGTGATGCACCATGTGGTGCAGGATGAACCATGAACAGTTGCTCTTTGCAGCCTCTGCAGGTGGCACGGGTGTGACGTAGCCAGCATCGAGGAGTTTATGAATCTCCTTGGAGTAAACCACCGGCCTTTCTGGTTCTCTGGCTAACCGCTTCTCTGTCCCACGTAGCTGAGCCATGACTGCCTCCTGTGTAGCATGGAGCAGAGGAAGTTTCTCCTTCCACAGTAATGGGGTGGCATAGCGTCTCACTCCATCTACTGTAACCCTGACAGTCTTCTCCTCAAGCCTTCGGATGGCCTCAGCATCTTGTCTGGACCTGGTAATGAGCCGCTCGCTCCGATATGGTAAGGTATCCATTTGCCACAGTCTCTCGACATGACTGAATAGCTCGGCTTCTGGTGAGGCACAGGAGGTGACAAGGCATTGTTGTGGTGTTAACCGGTGACGCAGGAATCTTGAGGGACCTTGTAGAGTCCACCCGAGTCTGGTGCGCACCGCTGCAGGTCCACCAGGGGGCCCCAGGCGTCCTGGCTCCACTGGAGTGATAAGATGCGGGTTGTCCGACCCAATGAGCAAGTGGCAGGTCTTTGAGATGACGATACCTCTCCTGTAGAGCTTTTACTGGGTAAGTATGATGGGCGAGGCCGAGTTCCTTTGCGGTGAAGGCTCTGTGGATCTGGAAGGACTTGCCTGGCTGTGATGCAGGAGCTACAGAGAATGAAACAGTGGCGCCATGGATAGTGCAAACTTCTTGTCGGACAGTGCGGAGTGCTAGGTCGTCAGGTTCCCCTTGAAGCCCCAAGCGTTCAGCCGCATCACGTAATAGTATGGTACGCTCCGACCCATCGTCCAATATAGCATAGGTGTCAATCATCTGGGTACCACTCTTAATGATGACACGACTCAACTTGAGTAGAACCTGGCTGCTGCTGGTTGGTCGATCCAGATAGAGCGTCTCTGAGATGGAACTTAACAGGCAGGTGCTTTCTTCAGTCGTGCTGGGCTTAACAGGTACTGCTGCTTTTTGGCTGGTATTGACTTCATGAAGAACCTCAAGGTGCCGTCGTTCACACAGTTTGCACTTGGCTTTAAGGTTACACTTAACTGCTTGATGTTCACGGCCACATCTCCAACACCTCTTGTTTGCCTTGATCCACTCTGTCTTCTGTTCCCAAGACAAGCGTTTGAAGTTACTGCACTGATTCAAGTAGTGCTGCACAGTATCACAAAACGGGCAGTACTTCTTCGTTTTTTCCTGTTTGGTAGTTGTGTCATTCGCCGACTTTCCCTTCTGTTCACTGCTGTGGAGAATAGTTGTAGTCTTATGAGACTTGTACTCAGGACGCCTCTCCATTCGTGGAACTGGCTTCTCTTGGTCTGAGTAGTTACAGTACTGGTCTCCAATCACCTGGACACGCATCTCATACTCGAGCCACTCAGCTAGGTCGAGCAGTGTTGGTATAGGAGTGTGGATGGGATTCACAAATCTCTGCAAGTTGGCTCTTAGGTCGCACGGCAACTTAGCTAAGAGGCGAGATACATGTGAGCCGCACCTCAACTCTGAACGACCCTGTTCTCCCAACTGATGCAACATGCCCACTAGAGCACGAACTTGGAGTGCGAATGACTTGAAGGCTCTGATGTCACCACTCCTGATGTTAGGTCCATCCATCAGTTTGGTGATCCTCTTCAAGGCCAGATGTTGGGGTTGACCGTACATCTCAGTGAGTGCTCTCATGGTGTCACTAAATGGGAACGGACTGTTGCTGTATGAATCAGCGATGAGCAGTGCTTCTTCACAGTTCAGGTGATCTGTCAATATCTGAAACTTGAAATGTTCAGAAGCGTCGTATGGGAGTATATTGTCTAAGGCTAACTTTAATCTTGCATATTCACATGGGTCCTCATGCACAAGATCAGGGATTGTTGGTTTAGGTCCACGATAAGTCTCTGCTGGTGGGGGTCTGCTGAGCGGGGCTGGAGTCTGAGGCCACTCATGTGTTTGCAGGCGATCAGGTGAATACCGACAAAGATCATCAGGGTAACGACTATCCCCGTGCCTGTATTGATCAATATGACCATAATAGCCATATCCATGAGCGGGACGATAGCGCCAGTCAGGGCGATCAGTGGAAGGATACTTGTGATCTTGTCTGTAGTAGTCATCATCAAAGCGGGCTCTCTGACTAGGCAGTCTATGAGAAGTGGCAGGATGACTGTAGCTGCTGTTGGGGTGATAATAAACATCATCAACCTGTGGATGATCCCTGCTCTCGAGCTGTCTGATTGTCGCACCATGATAAGGGTGGTGACTGTCAGTAAGCTGACTGGAAACAGCACCAGATGTAGGGCACGGATTGCGTTGATCTTGTTGCTGCAACTGTGACCCAGCAGTTGAATGTTGAGCTGTTGCTCGGGGGAAGTCTTGAGACTGAGGGGATGACTCGCCGGAAGATAACGTTGACTGTGCTGCGCCTCGACTGTACAACCCTGTTCCCTTCAGACTGTGAGTTAGCTCCTCGATCAGGCCTGGCTGACTGTCCTGTGGGTGTAAAGATTTATCACTGACTGACACCTGTGGGACACTTTCATGCTGATGTGGGTCCTCGTGACCTCTGATTGGCACCAGCCTACTGCCTTGCACAGGTGTGGATGAAGTCTCGTCCTCACGCAGTCTGGACCTTAACGTGGAATGCTGTGGAGCTAGTACAGGAGAGCTAGAAATTACTTCTGTAAGGCGTTGCACATCTCGTCGCAGTTGGTCATGTTCCTCTCTCATATTATGAATGTATTGAAAAACCTCAGGAGAAGTAGTCTGTCTGGCCTGCTCATCATACGGGAGGTGGTGCTTAGCAGAATAACCCACCTCATAGTCCTGTAGATATGATGGCAGTTGGCTGTGTCGGCGTGGACGATCAGACTCTCTGTATAGGTCTCTCTCTTCCATACTGAACCTGTAAGGCTGAAGCAGTTGCTCCGATCCGGCTCGAAGGACCAAAAATTGTATGACAGACTATAGGATCTTGGGTGGCAGCAATCGCTTCGGGGTGTCGGGTCAGGACACTGTTGTAACGTTCAGTTGAGTGCTTTAAGAAGAGGCAGAGTCCATTGATATAGTTCAAGTGGTTTATCTACCTTTTTGCATGACAGTATGCAAGGTGTGTGTGTGAGTGTGTGTGAGTGTGTGTGAGTGTGTGGTTGCTGCAATACAAGCACAACAATACAGAATGATTAGAAATTAAGTACAACTTAAACATAAGAATACACCTGAGCTACATATATCTAACCAAATAACAACTGAAATACAGCTCAAGATTAGTTTTGAATGTAAAGTCAGCATGAATCAATTAAACTTGAATGAGAATAACTCAATGCTTAGATGCAACAAAAGAGGGGCATGCACTGTGACTGATCAATTAACATACAATATGCAATGTATAAACAAAAGAGATTAGCAATACAGCTACATAAACGTTTCAGTCTATAGCTAGTTAGAGGCTAGCCCCACGTTACTCATTTGTGGCTAAATGTTCACCATATTATACAAACCGATGGCAAAACTACTGCTAAGTCATCAAAATAGACTCATGGATAAACACAAACATCAACATAATGTAACACATAAGTAAATCAACATAACTCACAGCTTTATGGACGCACACACCACAGAGATCGTTCAGCTGATGTTTTGCTCTGAACCCATCTGTCTTTGTGGTGCATTCAAAGACCTTGGCAGTGTGGGAATTCACATGCTCAGCAATTATTAACAGAAATAAACGTGCACAGAGACGACCTTTTGTACAGCCGCCCAACGGAGCATTCTCCATCCAACGGAGCATTCTCCATCGCGTTGTTTCTTTCTGACGGCGACAACAACAGTAATATCGTCTCCTTTGACTTCCGGGTCATGACCCCGGGAAAACATCTGGAGCATGCGCAGAACGCAAAGTCTAATTCACCACGTGCTTCAGCGCCTACAAGCAGGTTAAGTGTGACTTTCAACAGAGTTATCTCGGGGTCTTAATCCGATCCGATCCAATTTTTAGTCAGAGTAAGGTGTCTCCATGAACTTAATAACTCAGTTTTATTGTAATTTAGACAATAATCTGATCCTTTCAGTGCCACAAATGTGTTTGGAATAAACAGTATTTAGATTACAATTCTGCTGCCATAATACTGGACAGGACATGGAAAAAAAATAGAATATGGATCGGCCGATTTTACAAATATCGGATCGGTACATTCCTAGTCTCCTCGATGGATCCTTGCACAGCTTCCTCTTCTTCCTACAAAGTGCACAGTCACAAAAGGAACCAAATGAGATCACAGCAAACATTTAACTCCATTTAAGTCTCCTTGATCACGGATCTGCTCCTGTTTGCCCTGTTCATGTTACTGCATTAACAGACTCAACACTTCCTGTACCCTTTTCAAATTAATAGCCCTCTAGCTTTTTCATGGATAGAACATCAGAACTATATTGCATATTTATTAAATGCCTGCAACTAAGGTTCATTTTCATTATCAATTCATTTGATGATTATTTCCTAAAATAATTGTTTTGTCTGTAAATGACAGAAAATACTGAATTCTTTGTCTACGTTTGAGAAGCTGGTACCCGCTTTACATTTTTTCTTTCAAACAGGGAAACATTTTTGACTAATCGATTTATTAATTGCTTCAGATTTACCACAATTTATATCTGAATCATTGTGAACTCGTGAATCCAAAATTGGATATTCATGTCTAAATTTTGAGGTCACAATAATTTTTTATTCATAAATCCCTTTAATCTGAACTGAAGCCTATTCATTATACTCACCATGTATTCTCTTACAAGATTTTCTGGGTCTTCGTCCCTCACTCGTGAACAAGACCCCGAGATACTTGAACTCCTCCACTTGGGGAAGGATCTCATTCCCGACCCGGAGATTCCACCCTTTTCCGGCCGAGGACCATGGTCTCAGATTTGGAGGCGCTGATGGTCATCCCAGCCGCTTCACACTCGGCTGCGAACCGCTCCAGTGAGAGCTGAAGGTCATGGCCCGACGACGCCAACAGAACCACATCGTCCGCAAAGAGCAGAGACCCGATTCTGAGGTCGCCAAACCGGACCCCCTCAACGCCCTGGCTGCGCCTAGAAATTCTGTCCATAAAAATTATGAACAGAATCGGTGACAAAGGGCAGCCCTGACGGAGTCCAACCCTCACAGGAAACATGTCCGACTTACTGCCGGCAATGCGGACCAAACTCTGACACCGGTCATACAGAGACCGAACAGCCCATATCAAGGGGTCAGGCACTCCATACTCCTGGAGCACCCCCCCACAGGAGTCCCCAAAGGACACGGTGGAACGCCTTCTCCAAGTCCACATTACACATGTAGACCGGTTGTACGTACTCCCATTCACCCTCCAGGATCCTGCTGAGGGTATAGAGCTGGTTTACTGTTCCACGGCCAGGACGAAAACCACACTGCACCTCCTGAATCCGAGATTCGATTATCCGGCGGATAACTATTATCATTGTTATTATGAATTAGTTCATATTTATTCCATTACATGTGTGCAATATGCAAAATTCATGTAATACATTTTTGACTTTTTGTAACCACAGATGTTGTTTTAAATTTTGTTTCCTGACAGGTTCACTCCTGCTGAGATTGCTTTTCTCACAGAATATGTCAAGACAATGAGCCCATTCGCAAAGGCAGTTGATCTTCTTCAGGGAGAGCCCAGTGTGCAGATGGGATGGCTGGTACCCACAATAACACTTCTCAAGACTAAGCTACAGAACCTTGAACTTTCCTCAAAGTTCTGTGTGCCTTAAGTGGATGCTCTTCAAGCTGATTACTGATCCAGAGCTGATTGCTGCGGCCATTCTCGTCCCCAGATTCAGGACATGCTGGACAAGTGATGACTACACACTAAAACTTGGTATGTAATGAAACATTTGCTAATGAGATAATGGGGGAAATTTTGGAATCTGAATTATCCATTACATACTGGGTAATTGTCATACAGTAACAAGGGAAAGTCACATTCATTTCAACAAATAACAATCCTATGCTAAAAGTGCTGAAAATGAAAAGAAATCTTCTGTGGTTTTGTGTTCCATAGGCCTGGACTTCATCAAAAGCCATCTGAAGGAGGGACCTATGGTGCATCCAAGTGACACTTCCCATTCTTCAGATCATAATGTTTCAAGTTCTGTTGCTAAAAAATGGAAATCTGCGTTTGCATATTGCTGTAAAGTAAGGCATCAAACTGCTAGTTTTTTAATATATAGTAAAAGATACACATTCTGTTGAAAGTAATTCATGGATCAGTATGTACCTGTTACACTTGTGTTTATATACAGCTGGCATACTTTCACAGTGCGATAACAGAGTAATAAGTTCCATGTTCATATTCATGCCATGGTTACATCTATTGTAGAGATGTCGCAGAAGCAGTTGATTTGTTTTAATGTGAACAGTAGAACAGGAGAACCTGATTAATCTGCAACATATTAAACTAAAAATATTGTTGACTGTAAAATCAAATCCACTTTGGATGCATTCATTTCATTTTGTGTGTAATGCTTGATCTCGTTACATGTGTGTGGGGTCACAGTTCAGTACCTTTTCAGTACAGAGGAATATAAAAAGGTAGAAAATAGCATTGGTCTTTTGTTATTAAGAGTGTAAACATTCAATACGGCGTGCTGGTCATAACTGTTGCTGATTCCAGTTTGGTTGTGCTGCAGTGGAAAAAGAAAACAACCTATAGTATTCAGAGTACCAATGCTCATGCAGTACCTCTGGTCAGTTCAATCTTGATGATTTTGTCTGAACTTTTTTCATTTAACAAAATTTTCAAAGGATGTGTTGTGTTTCATTAATGGCAAAAATTAATTTTTACTTTTTACTTTGACTTTGAAAGTACATTTCAGAGCCTTTACTTTCTTACTTTTACTTGAGTAAAGGAGTTGAATCAGTACTTCTACTTTTACCAGAGTATTTTTTTACACATGTATCTGTACTTCTACTTAAGTACAGAATATGAGTACTTTTGCCAATTCTTTCATTTACATACGTTACAACTGAAAGTAAACAACTGTTTTTGAGTCTGACTAACCTGTGTAGAATGCACTCTACTTTGATGTATAATTAAAGCATTCAATGTCTTAAATGTACATGGACATTTTGAATACACACGTGGATAGCGGATGGTGCAACCAAAATGGGGATGTTCGAGTTTGTAATGGTTAAGCAGTTTCAGACCCCCCCCCCCCCCCCCTTACGCAGACACTCTGGTGCACCTCCCCAAAATTGTAACTCACCGCAGACAGTGCCGCAGATATCGTCGCAGGGAGGAGAGAAAGGAGGCCTCTGATTGGTCAACTCTACATCCGCTCTACACTATGCGTATTTCCGGTTTGCTAACCGGCTAATGGTGACGCTAACCGTGCTAACCGTGACGATTCTTTCGCCTCTCTGCCAGCTCCAGTAGTAGCAATATTTCTTCTATTTCTAGATCGATCAGCTGCATCTCAATCAAAGTGCGCATTCGTCCAGTCGCCATTGTTGTTGAATGACCTCCGTAACCGGAAGAGAAACACGCCACCCACCACACCAACAATCCTAGCTTGTTCGTGATTGTCCCTCTTGCGTTGTGGAGTTGAATTAACATAGCGCAGACCGCGCTTCAAAAGTAGGCATAAATCAAAAATAACTGCGTCATGTCTGCGACAAGCTCACTGCGACACACTGCTGCGAGAGTTTACACGGCCCTTTACACTGCCACATTCACCGGAGAGAGACACAAACAAGTTTTCTTGTTACAGAAATCAATGCCGCTTCAGTAATTCTCTTCTTCTAACTTAAATGCATACATTTAGTTACCAGTATATTAGGTACACCTTAAACTAATGCAGTTTAATAACAGAGTCCTGTATTAAATCCAGTGGTGTCAAAAGTACACACATTTGTTACTTAAAGGGGAACTCCGGGGCATTTGAAGCGCAATCCCATTGCTAGAGGTTGTCAAATACTGATAGTAGGACACAGAGAGGTGCAAATCGGCGCTCCCTGTGTGGAGATCGCGCTGTTTGCGTAGCCTGTCATGCGAGGCTAATACGTGGTGGCTAGGGGCAAGCGCTAACCCTTCCACGTAAAACAACAACTTGCACACTGCAGAAACGTCACACCACTTTATAAACCATCCGACAATAAAGTCACAAGCCTTACCATCAAAACCATACAAAACAATTATCTTCTCTAGAAAAACTGCGTTCAAGTATTTAAAACATTACAACAATATTACTGGGCATGTATTGTTGTAATGTTTTAAATACTTGAACGCAGTTTTTCTAGAGAAGATAATTGTTTTGTATATGGGATTATCGTCCATCGACTCTTTTGGGCTTTCACATGCGCGAGCGTACAACTAACCGGTGAGTTACATGCTGTTTATAAAGTTGTTTTGTAACGTCCCCATGCCAGTAATGTGAGAACCATGCATATGGTTTTGATGGTAAGGCTTGTGACTTTATTGTCGGATGGTTTATAAAGTGGTGTGACGTTTCTGCTGTGTGCAAGTTGTTGTTTTACGTGGAAGGGTTAGCGCTTGCCCCTAGCCACCACGTATTAGCCTCGCATGACAGGCTACGCAAACAGCGCAATCTCCACACAGGGAGCGCTGATTTGCACCCGTCTGTGTCCTACTATCAGTATTTGACAACCTCTAGCAATGGGATTGCACTTCAAATGCCCCGGAGTTCCCCTTTAAGTAGAAGTATAAATACTGCAGTTTAAAAACACTCTGGTAAAAGTTGAAGTATCAACTTGACCTCTTTACTCAAGTAAAAGTGAAAAAGTATGCGCTCCAAAACCTACTTAAAGTATAAAAGTATAAAGTAACCTTTAAATAAAAAATATATATATTTTTTTTAAAACCCACACAAAAAGGTAGATGCCACTATATGAATTGCAAGTTTAATTTGAAAACTGATTAATTCTACACCTGGGTCTTGGGTGAGCAGAGTTTGCATTGCATTTTCCACGAGTCATTTTTGCACCCGACTATTTCGAAAAATTCTTTGAGATAGGGCCAAGGATGAGGAAGGTCTTGTTGGTCTCCGTCTCCATCTCCCAATACGCTCTCGCCTGTGTCCGACCTTTCAAACATTTCGCCATCTTTTTCTGAATCCCACATTGTGGCGTGGCACACACTTCGCGCAGCTTCGGGTTTGCAGTTTGTAGAACACCTGCTTGCTTCTGATGAATGACGATTTCCTTGTGTGTCAGCACAAATTTGACGAATATCCTAACCGATGAGTGTTTGCGTTATTTGATTAATCCAATTACACTCATTCTCACTAGGTATGGATGGCGCACATAACGTGGAATACATAATCATTAAACTGAAGCCAAGAGTTAAAAAAAACAAAAACTGAAGCCAAGAGTAACGAGGCTGTTTGTTTTGAAAATGTAAGGAATAGAAAGTACAGATACTTGTGTGAAAATGTAATGAGTAGAAGTCAGAAGTGGGCAGAAAAATAAGTAATGGAGTAAAGTACAGATACCTAAAAAGTGTACTTAAGTACAGTAACGAAGTATTTGTACTTCGTTACTTGACCTCTGATTAAATCCTCCTTCATGAAGGTTAATTTTAATCCATTTTGTGATATATATTAAAGGTGATAGAGAATGGTTGAATGGGGCATTAATCCTTGTTCTGTGATGTGATATGTAGCCCAAAAAAAATTGGTTGGGTCTGTAATGGCTCAGAACCTCCCTAAAAGGCTCTCTGAAACAGCTGTTACTATGCTGGGTTTAGAATGCGTCTTTTTCCCTTATTGGCGTAGTTTCAGAGCTTATCTGGCAACCTCATTATGAAATGCAGGTAGGTGTTGGCGCTATTCGGTTGCCGTTGCTTGATTGGCTGCCCTTGCTCTCACTGAAAACAGAGCTATAGAGTAATACACTGACTGGAAAGAAAGCTCATCAGAATCAGAATTCGTTTTATTGCCATTGTTAGTGAACAGTGTTCACTAACTAGGAATTTGCTGCGGCGTAAGGTGCAAACATGTAACATAGGATAAAAAATAAAGAATAAAAATATATGAATATAAAATGTACAAGGTGTGTACAACAATACACAGTATCCAATATACAGAGCAACAACAGTGCAGCTTCATTAGTGCAATTTTAATGATGGTAAAGTGACTGGGGCAGGTTATGAGGTGATTATGAAGTGTTCAAAAGTCCGACTGCAAGGGGGAAAAAACTGTTTTTGTGACGGGAGGTTCTGGTCCGAATGGACCGAAGCCTCCTGCCCGAGGGGAGCGGTGCAAATAGAGAAGGGTCAGCTGTGATCCGACCTGCTCGCCCCACAGTCCTGGAGACGTGCAGGTCATGGATAGATGGGAGGTTGCAGCCGATCACGTTCTCAGCGGAGCGCACAGCTCGCTGCAGTCTTTGTCTGTCCCTGTTAGAACTGACCATCTACTGAGCAAAATTCCGACTGAAGCCTGCTCGGAATCGTGTAAGCTTTGTGAAACTGTACTCCGTGAAATGTGCAGAGCAAAGGAAAAGTCGGCGGTTGGGGATGCTGTTAAAAATAAATAAAAGCCATTGATCGTGAACATTGCTTTCCGGGGAAGAATATGTAACGATCGTAGTCCGCTTTCACAGCCTTGGAAGGCACACCTGTTCCTGTTTCTCGCCGAAGGGGCGTGTCTGAAACGGGGTGGCTGTGGATTTGGGTGTGGGGGGGCGATTGCTGAAAAAGTGACATCACTTTTTCACAAAAACGGATTGGGGAATATTCTGGGGGATATTAAAAAAAGGGGAGTACTTGAAACAGAGGTTCAGACACTTGCTGGCACTTCGTGTGTACTCCCCACAGCGGGAAGACTCAGAACTAACACCAAAAACGTGAAAAAGATGATTTTGATTCTCTATCCCCTTTAAGTACACCCAGGTTAGAATATATACCAGAAACACTTCTTTAAGACAGTTTCAACCAATGCTAAACATAACCATCTTTGTGAATAAGGATGTATTGCCAGACTGTTGCATTAAACTGCACTAATTTTATCTAGGAGTGGACGTAATAAATTGAAAATACAAATTCTTGCAAATATAGCTCACAGCAAAGCAAAAGCAAAGCAAGGCATCTTTATTTATACAGCGCATTTCATACCACAGGCAACTCAATGTGCTTTACATAAAGACAAGGCATTTAAAAGAACAGCATAAAGCAGCAATTTAAAGAGAAAAAAATAAAATTAAAATTAAAAACACAGTTAAAAGCAATTAAAGAAGAGGGGAAAAAGAAAGATATAAACTCAACCATAAGCACTCCGAAAGAGAAATGTTTTTAACCTGGATTTAAAAGTGCTTACAGTTGGGGCTGATTTCAGTTCTGCTGGTAGTTTGTTCCAGTTGTGTGCAGCATAACAGCTAAAAGCTGCTTCACCGTGTCTAGTTTGAACTCTGGGCTCCACTATCTGACCTGAGTCAGCAGATCTCAGAGCTCTACTGGGTTTATACTCTGCTAGCATTAGAGTATGGCAACCCGACCGAAGCCCGACGGGCCCGGTCGGAACCCGACGGGCCGGGCCGGACTCGGACAAAAAATTAGAATGTCTTGTCGGACTCGGGTCGGGCTCGAAAGCAAGCAGACATCGTGAAAATTATAAACAGCCAGAGGACAGGTTTCAGTTCATTGCAAATGTCAGTTTTTGTGATAAACATAAATAATTGAATATGCATAAATGAAAATGTTGGTAGGCTATTCGTGCCTCATGTTGTGCAGCATGCATCTGTGTGCATCTGTGGTCTGTGCATGCTCGGTGCGCACGCACGCATATCGAACATTCGAACAACTTTACATTAAACACGTGCGATCAGTGCAGCCGGGCTCAGTTGGCTGGACGCGCTATGGAGGACATTAAAAGAAAAATAGCTTCTGGAGAACTGAAAGTCGTGGAAAATGAGAGGGGGAAATCCACTGTGTGGAAAGCTTTAAGCTATAATGGATTATGGTGGATAATGGTGCGCTGTCACCAATGTGTATTTACTGATTAGGGTGCGCCGTCTTGCGTTGGTCACTGGTCTCGGGCTTCCGGCGGGCTCGGACACAAATATTTTAATTAATCTCGGGCTCGGGTCAGATTTGAGAACTTTTGTCGGTTGAGGGCCGGGCTTGGACAGAAAAATCCGGCCCGAGCCAGGCTCTAGCTAGCATGTCATTCATGTATTCTGGACCTAAACCATTCCGTGATTTGTAGACGAGCAGCAGAACTTTAAAATCTATTCTGTATCTGACCGGGAGCCAATGTAAAGACTTGAGAACTGGGGTGATGTGATGTGATCTCTTTGTTCTGGTTAAAACTCGGGCTGCAGCGTTCTGAATGAGCTGCAGCTGTTTGAGACTCTTTTGGGGGAGTCCAGTCAGAAGACCGTTACAGTAGTCAAGTCTGTTGGAGATGAAAGCATGAATCAGCTTCTCCTGATCTGTTTGGGACATGAAACCCTTAATTCTGGATATGTTCTTAAGTTGATAAAAGGCTGATTTGGTGACTGATTTGATATGATTGTTGAAGGTCAGGTCTGAGTCTATCAGCACGCATGCAAAATGTTATAGGTAAATCTTTCAGAAATCGGTATCATCATAGCCAGGTTGCCAGAAAGTCTCAAAAATCTACTTAAACTACATTAAGTAAATTGACAAAAGTATTTGAGCAATACTTACCATTTAATACAGAGCCTTTGAAACACTCAAGGTCACAGGTCTCAACCATAGAAACACCAAACACCTATCCAGAAAAGAAGAAAAGATACATTATTTTTAATCTTATTATTCTCACTCGTGATGAAACTTTAGAGAATGTTTTTATTCTCATTTTTTGCATGTTAAAACAAGCTTACCAGGGTCTGATGAAATTGAGTTTAAAAATAACAAGGTATTTAGCAACCTGACAAAACCAAATACAACGTTTGTGAGCTCTGGTTGATGTAAGTCCATATTTAGATATTTAACATAAAATTAAACTAAATACCAAAAATGGTTATGTTTGGCGACCTTGACTTTCCATGTGGTGGCAGCTAACATGCCTGGGTTAGCTATTACCCCGTGTTACCCCAACTAATGCTCACTATTACCTCCAAAATCATCCTTCTGAAGAGCAAAGACGAGCTGAGTTGTACTAACTAAATATCTAATATTTCACACTACAAAAACACACGATACAATTTTGCAAAAGATTTACATACATAATAAGATATTCGCGGGCATTAGCATTGCTAACTACAGTGATTGTTAGCTAACCCTTGCATTCACTCTGTTGCTCGATGTTACAGGTAAAAAAACTACATACTGAAAACAATGCATCTAAAGTGACTACCTCTAACTCTGACCGAAATATAATAAGTTTTAATTGCATTTACCTTATATAGAGCACTCCACGTCCACAGTAATGTATCCATAGGCCAGTGGGTGAGAAAATGGCGGATCGTTTCGCGATGTTAACGTTTTCCGAGGAGGCGGAGTTTCCAGACAAAAATGTACTTCTTCCTTAGTTGCTAACATAACTGAGGCATGAAGATGTTACATCCCTCGTGATTAAGAAAATTCTACACTACTGAGATGTGTTTAACCCTTGCCTGTGGAATAAGCTGCCAGTAAATGTCCGGGAAGCAGACACCCTTTCCACTTTTAAGACCAGGCTTAAAACTTTCCTTTTTGATAAAGCTTATAGTTAGGGATGGCTCAGGTGATCCTGAAACATCCCATAGTTAAGCTGCTATAGGCCCAGCCTGCTGGGGGGCCTCATCTGTCACACCTTTCCTCACTTTACTCTCTTTATGTATATGTGACATTTTTGTGGTCATTAACTCGTGTTTCCCTGTTCCAACAGATATCCTTTGAATGGTGTTACAGTGTTTGTTGTCCCCTCTTTTCTGTCTTCTCAAACCCCGGCTGGTGGAGGCGGATGGCCACCCTTCCTGAGTCTGGTTCTGCCAGAGGTTTCTTCCTGTTCAAAGGGAGTCGTTTCTCTCCACAGTCGCCTCAGGCACGCTCAGGACGGGAGATTGGACTGAAAACAAGTTTCAGTGCAATCTGTTGGTTTCCTTAGCTAGGAAATTGTTTTTGAATTGGCTCTATATGAATGAATCGAATTATTTTTAAATTAATTATGATTACAATGAATTGAATTCCAATTGGCTTGAATTAGATGATATTATTGAAGTGCCTTGATGTGACATCTGTTGTAATTTGGCGCTATATGAATAAACTGAACTGAATTAGAAGGGGAACATAAATCAGTTGCGTTTTATATTTGAACTGCATATTTATAAATTGAACAAGCCCACTTCTCCCGTTTTTTCAGTGTAAGTCGTGTTAGCCATGGAACAGCTTTTGCTAACATTTAGCAACCTCCTGTTAACTTATTTGTTTACCATCAGATGTAAGGGAGACTTAGTAGGTCCCTTAGCAGACATCTTCTCCCACAGTCCTCTTCTAACATAGCGCACGGTGGTCCCAGCCAGCTCAAATTCTCCTGGAAGCTCAATCTTCCAGTCGCTGTTGATGGATCTGTTGCTGTCCTTTAAGGCTGTAAAGAAAGAGCTTCTATTTTCAATCACAATATGGTTTTTGGCACACATACAGCTCATTCTAATGTTGCATATCAATTGCTTTTTGTCATGGATTTGATTATAAACTAGAAAATTTCTGAAGAAATTTAGAAGGGGCCTGCCAAAGTGTGCGTATCGCTCAACCAATCACGGCTGCTCAGGAAAGGTTCGCAAGGCCTAAACAAGAAGCATTCAAGCCTAAATGGCATCAAAGCCGTTTAAATTAAAAAAATTAAAGCGGCGAACTGTCCCTTTAAAGAGGCGAACTGTCCCTTTAAAGAGGCGAACTGTCCCTTTAAATCGGCGAACTGTCCCTTTAGAGAGGCGAACTGTCCCTTTAAAGAGGCGAACTGTCCCTTTAGAGAGGCGAACTGTCCCTTTAAAGCGGCCAACTGTCCCTTTAAAGAGGCGAACTGTCCCTTTAAAGCGGCAAACTGTCCCTTTAAAGCGGCCAACTGTCCCTTTAAAGAGGCGAACTGTCCCTTTAAAGAGGCGAACTGTCCCTTTAAAGCGGCAAACTGTCACTTTAAAGAGGCGAACTGTCCCTTTAAAGCGGCAAACTGTCCCTTTAAAGAGGCGAACTGTCCCTTTAAAGAGGCGAACTGTCCCTTTAAAGAGGCGAACTGTCCCTTTAAAGCGGCGAACTGTCCCTTTAAAGCGGCCAACTGTCCCTTTAAAGAGGCGAACTGTCCCTTTAAAGAGGCGAACTGTCCCTTTAAAGCGGCAAACTGTCACTTTAAAGCGGCCAACTGTCCCTTTAAATGGGCAAAGGACTGTCTGGGCCACTAATAGCCTTGTTTATATGGTAATTAATCTCCCTCCCCAGCTGCTGCTTCACTAATTATATGAGACCCAGGCTTCTCAGAGACAAAAAACCTCTACGAACAGATGCTTCCCATTCGGAAACCGTAAGAGCTACGGAAAAAATTCTCGCAGAATGAGCGAGGGACGCCTTTGGACTTCAATATTCCCGCGTTTCAGATCTGTAGCACATTCACAGTGAAAGCACGGATGAGAGAAAGAAGGGCTGCAGGAGCTGCTGAGATTCTGAGAATTGGATGAATTAAAATGGGGATTTGAGGTCTTTGAGCCCCGACATCACTTTGCTCTGAGGGGCTCTGAGAGCAAACGGTCAGCCCTAGATGAAATATGAAAACATTTTATGAATCCCAACATGCGTGCCTATATTATGACAGTACATAATGGCAGTGGAGCGATATTTGTAGGCGTGAGGGCGATTCGAAAATGAATCTGAGGTCAGAACTCTTGCTCTTCCCAGACTCTAATGAAATGGCAGTTGTGCTCTAAAAATTCAAATTTTGCAGATTTTGGCCAAAACTTTGGGTCGCTTGGAGGCATGCTGTGGGAAATCCGTAGCAGGTATCGACATGGCGTCTTCACTTCTGAACACAGCACGGACGTATCTACAAACTGACATTTGAATGGCGTTTCTAGGCTAATACATGATGACACAGTAACTGCTTAAAATTTTGGGTTTTTTTATGATTTTTCCAGGTCATCCCCCTGTTTATTCCTAGGGGGGCTTTGGGGGGCTGTTTTTTGCTTATTACGTCGCCATGGTAACTCCAATCTTCAATAAAAGTAATAGCCCGTGAAAACTCATCGAACCGGTCGTTTTGATATATATATTGTTGGGATGTGCAGGCCCATAGGGCCCGCATTAATGTGGACGGAAGAATAAATATAGCCTACCTATAAATAAATAAAGAGATACGTTTTCAATGTTAAATCCCATAGACTTTTGCCAACGGAATAGTAATAGGTAACCTGACTCACGTCATCTGGCTGCGTTCACCAACTACACGCGGGGGCGTTCCCTTTCCTCACACAACCATCTGAGGAGCCTGGGAGTCATATGTGTTTCGTCCGATTAGAAAATAATCAGAGCCAATCATTAATCGCTGGGTGGGACTTTGGATGAATGGGCGGCGTTATGGCCGCCCATTCATGCTCCAGAGGGCGGGAGTCAGGTAAGCTCTGAGCTACGTCACGGGTTGAGTCATTGGGAGTGGCTGCAGTGGCGTGTCAGTCAAGATGACGGACAGATTCTTCATCCAATCACATGCACGAGTTTTAGAAAAAATAGCCCCATTTGAAATCATGTCGGTTGTAGGCTCGTCCCAGATGGTATGCGAATACCAGAGGGCGGGAGTCAGGTAAAGTAATAGGTGCCTTGCCATGCATTACTTCGCAATGCTATGCAGTGCTCTCCTATGCAATGCTATGGCAGGCCCCAATGATCTGTTTATCTATATAGCCTACTTATATTCTACAGTAGTGTTGAATTGAAACTCAAACAGTTTTGGTCAGAATCAAAGGTATGTCTTAATTCTGGGTACAGAATATTTGATAACCTGATGAGATACAAATTAGTAAATTGTATATTTAAGCATCCCTAAAGTTACTGAAAAAGAAAAGCAAAAAAAAGACAACAAAAAAGCTTTTATATTGGTAAATGGAATATTTAGATGTACCATGTCTGTGGAAAACATAATGCATGATAATATAAATGCTCTGCTATTTTTGTATTTTGGTTTCATAATTCCACATTGGCAACATAGTGTTCTGCGAACAGAGGAGACCCGGCAAGATGGCGTGCTGAGCAGTCGCGCCTTTGGTATGCTCTGCAAGCCTAGCCCCAAATTGCTGCAAAATTGAAATATTCTCCCAAAGTTTACCGAATTTTTAGTCAGCTGAAGCCGGAAAAATGATGTTCAAGGAATTTCAAGCCTCGGGAAGTGAAATAAAGTCAACGCTGGAAATAGGGGCTGAGGTGAGCCTAGCGTCGGCTAACGAAGCTTCGGCTAACGAAGCTTCGGCTAACGAAGCTTCGGCTAACGAAGCTAACATTAACGGTCACCAAGAAGAAACTGAGGATATGGAAGCAAGTGGCACTGTGGTAAGAAGACGACAACACAGCCCTCCATCCTATGCCACTGGCTCAGCTAAGAAACAAAAGGGAATGCCGAAAATAATGCAGGAATCCGTGTCTAATGGTGACGTCCTAGCTGCTATCCAGAACTTAACGGCATTAGTAGAGGGCTTCGGTATACAGCTGAAACAGAACAACATCATGATAGCTAACGTCGCAAAGACAGCAGAGTTTAACTCCGCGAACATTAAAGAAGAACAAGAAAAGACCAAAGTACTTGAAACTGCTGTGCGGGAACTACAGAAAGAGAATTTGGAGCTGAAAGAGAAAACCGAGGAATTGGAGCGATATTAAAGAAGGTGGAACCTCCGACTGAATGGGCTCGCCGAAACGGAGGGGGAGAATACCCGACAGGTGGTAGCAGAGCTAATTTCAAGGATGATACCAGAATGGTCACACAAACTGGATATAATTCTGGGCACGGTTCACAGACTGGGCAAACCGAAACCAGGAAAAACTCGTCAGATCATCTTACAATTCACCTCAAGAACCCACCGTGACGCACTTTGGAAACAAGCGAAGGACGACAGGGTGTGCGCCGAGATGACGGTACGCTTCAAAGAGGACCTCACCAAAGCGGAACGCGATGCGCTCAGTGTGCTCTGGCCAAAGATTGAGAGAGCGAGGCAGCAGGGGATGAAGGCGTTCTTCAGAGGACCCTTCGGATTCATCAACGGACAACGCATTCGGGAATAGGAGAGGTGAACGGTATACCAGCTGACTTTGATAAAAAAAATAAATAAAGGGAGGAAAATGTTTATTAGGGGCGTTGCTGAAAGTAAAATCTTACTGTTTCTTCAACGGCAGGTGCTTGAGTTAAAGCCACTAGAGTAGCCTGTTTGGCTCTATCATTTTATTTTATTTTATTTAAATCATTTTGTTTATGTCGTTTACCACAGAAGTTTCTGTTATATCTTTAAATGTAAGGGGTCTTAAAGACAACACGAAAAGGAAAGCTTTGTTTTTGTTTTGCAAAGGGCAGAAAAGTACTTTCACGTTTATACAGGAGACGCATTCTATGAGGGAGGATGAAACATTTTGGACACAGCAATGGGGAGAGAAGATTTTTTTCAGTCATGGCACAGAACGGTCAGGAGGAGTGGCAATTCTGCCAAATAACTGTTCTGGGAAACACTTGCATGTAAAGGCAGACGAACATGGACATTGGTTGATTGCAGTGATGGACTTAAATGACTCAAGGCTCATTTTACTGAATGTGTATGGGTACAACAACAGACAGAAGAATCTGGACTTGTTAAAGGTCTTATCAAACGAAATAGAGAGATGCAAACTATCTTACCAGTGCGAAAATGTTTTATTAGGAGGGGATCTTAACGTGGTAAACGATGAATGGTTGGATAGGTCTCCCCCAAGAGGCCATACTTTCACACCGAATAAGACATTCCAAGAATTCTGTCATTCAAATGCGCTACAAGATGCATGGAGGCACTACAATGGTAACAAAGTACAATTTTCTTGGGTTCAACCAAATGGGAATCATAGGTCTAGGTTGGATTACTGGTTGCTATCAGACCCTCTTTTAGGACTGGTGTCTGAGGTTAACATGTCAGCAGCTCCACTGACAGATCATTCAGTTATATCTCTGGTACTAAAACCCCCTGAACAACAATTTCATTCTAAGGGTTACTGGAAATTCAACTCAGAGTTACTTTCACATGATGGTTACTGTACAGGTATTGAGCAACTTATAAAAGAGGTTAGAGATATGGATGACTTTTCCTCTTACATACAGAAATGGGAATTCTGTAAGTATAAAATCAGGCAATATTCAATTGCCTACAGTAAAAATCTTAAAATGTCCCAAAGACAGGAGGAACTGAAACTCATTAAGGAGCTGAACACTACATGCAACAAGCCCACACTTACAGATAATGACAAACAAACTCTAT
Source organism: Odontesthes bonariensis (assembly GCF_027942865.1). Lineage (NCBI taxonomy): Eukaryota > Metazoa > Chordata > Actinopteri > Atheriniformes > Atherinopsidae > Odontesthes > Odontesthes bonariensis. Next base: position 1,494,710 of record NC_134506.1, read on the forward strand.
TGACACTGCAGACAAAGTTGGATGATATGTATGCTAGAAAAGCAAAAGGTGCTTCTGTTATATCTCGGGCTAAATGGATTGAAGAGGGGGAAAAAAACTCAGCATATTTCTGTCGCCTTGAAAAAACCAGACAGCAAAGGAATGAAATAAGTTCCTTATTGATTGATAATAACCTATGCAAGGATCAAAATGTTATTTCTAAAGAGATTCTAACTTTCTATAGACAACTGTATACTGCAAAGTGCTCAGAGAACGAGACACTCACTTTCTTTGAAGGCATGAAACACCACATTCCACAAATTACAGAAGTATTCAGGGACACTTGTGATGGAGAGTTACAAATTCAAGAAATGGATGCAGTTATCAGTAAAATTAAAATGAACAAATCTCCAGGTGTTGATGGCTTAACTGCCAATTTCTACAAACATTTTTGGCCAGTCTTGCGCCATTTTCTTTTCCACACTTTCCTTGACATATTAAACAGTCACACACTTTCCCCAACCATGAAACAGGGGATTATAATACTAATTCCCAAACCAGGGAAAAATTCAATGGTTTTAGATAATAGAAGACCTATTACACTTCTCACAACAGACTACAAGATTTTAACTTATGTTTTTGCAAACTGTCTTAAAACAGGTATTGAACAATGTGTTAGTGAGTCTCAGTCAGGCTTCATGAAGAATAGATCTATTCATAATAACATCAGGTTAATTCAGGACATTATAGATTACAGTGATATGATAGAAGATGAAGGTTTTATACTCTTCTTAGATTTTTTCAAAGCATTTGATACTTTAGAACATAACTTCCTCCTTCAGTCTCTTGAATACTTTGGATTTGGGAATGGGTTCTGTAATTTTGTCAAGACATGCTATAAGGACATAAATAGTCAGAGGGGAACCCTCAGGGCCTTCTACGCCTTCAGAGAAGGCCTTAAAAAATTCTGAACAAAAACATATTAGTATTAAATAATAATATATGTATACATAAAAAAACTCAATCACTCTCATTTAATTTAATACAATACATTTAATACTACATTCTCGCTAATCTATGTTCCAAAGTTAAGTTTACTGTCAAATTCACATCGGCAATGAAAGGGTTACTGTCCTGAAACATACTATCCAATCAGAATCGTCCATCTCTATCGAAGCAAGATTAACCGGCTCATTAATTGGTTAGGACTTCACGCATCTCGGGGAAGGCCAAGTTATGTGTTTTGGTTTGGAGAGTGATGGGAAAATTGACCAATCACGGTTTGATTTGAAGTGGGCGGGACAAAAAAAAAAGATCGTAGGCCTTCGTGAAGTCCAAAAAGCGTGCAGAGTGGAGCGGTTGACGTTCAAACTTTTGTGTGTGCGCCAGTACTTCCGGTGAAAACTTCCGGTGATTTGACAGCTAGCGCGTCAGGTTAGGGCCAGTGGCCGTAAACAAAGGTTAACTTATAGCCGAGAAGAAAGATGATAATATAACGTAGCTAAAAAGACTAGCTTTCTTCAGTAGCCTAATGCTTACCGATTTAGCAAGCCTAGCAGCCTCGTTGCTAATGCTAGCCGCAGTAACGTTACCAAACATACCCGACGTCAAGGAGTTGGCTGAGCAGGGGCAAGATTATATGGCTGGCAGAGTTAACTTCATAATGGGTGAGTGCAGGTTTCATTCACTTGCTTTCATTCTTTCACAGGATTGATTCACTTCATTGGTTTATCCGATTGCTGGCCGCTGAGCCATTATGTGTCTGGGTTTGTGTAGGTTACTGATCATGGTTGTTAGCAGTCGATAGTGTGTGTGAGTGTGTATTTTTTCTATGGGTGCGTGCCATTGACTGTATGAGCGGTCTGTGCTCGTTTTTCATTTATTTAATTAGATTGGAGATACTTTATTAATCCCGAAGGAAATTAAATTTTGTCGGAAGACGAGACCAAGGTTGTGGCTAGCTTGGATAGCCTTTTTTCCCGCAATGATTTTTTTTTTTCTTCAGCAATGAGGGCTGAGGTGAAGGCCCAGCCGTAGTGCTCACGGTTCGCTACTGTAAATAGTTGTAAATGTTGCTCTTCCCAGCGGAACAACTACACGTTTTCCAATTCAAGCAGGGGTTAGACAAGGCTGTCCAATTAGCCCATACTTATTTATCTTGGCAGTAGAAATGTTGGCTATTCATATTAAAAATTACACAAAACTAGCAGCACTCCGTGTGCAGGACACAGAGCTCATCATTAGTCAATTAGCGGACGACACAACAATTTTTCTGAGGGATAAACATCAAATCCCAGTGGCGATTAAAGGGATTGAAAGATTCTCCAAAGCCTCAGGGTTGCACCTTAATCTCACCAAATGTGAGCTCATGCCTATCAAACAATGTGAAGAGTTGGTCATTAATAGTATACCAGTTAAAAAGGAAATAAAATACTTGGGCATTCACATAACTAATGACAAACAGAGAAGAATCAAGCTTAATATAACAGACACCATTCAGAAGGGGAAAACAAGGCTGGACATGTGGCAGCAAAGAGACTTGTCTGTTTTTGGCAGGGTATACCTAACAAAAATGGAATTTTTATCTAGATGCATCTATCCTTCACATTCCTTAGCCATCCCAAAAGATGAAATCAAAGCGATTAATCACGCTAATTTCAGCTTTGTATGGAGGAATAAAGCCCACTATTTAAAAAAAGCATACATTGTCAAAGACTTTAAAGAGGGGGGGTTAAAAGTCATAGACTTTAACTGTTTAAATGGTATGATTAAACTTAACTGGATTAAGGAGTATTTGAAAAACAGTGAAGCCTTTTGGTACTGTATACCCAGACTGTTGTTTAATAGAGTTGGTGGTTTGCCTTATCTCCTGTCATGTGACTTTGCCACTCCAAAATTACCCATCAAATTGTCAGACTTTCACCAGCAAGTTCTAATGTACTGGAAACTTATATACAAGCACAACTTCACACCCCATTCTTCCCCTATTTGGAATAATAGATATGTTACATTGAGTCGTAAATCCTTGTATATAAAAGAATGGAAAGAAAATAATATTTGGTCCATATTGGATATTTTGGATGCTGAAGGGAACATTTTCTCGTATAATACATTTTGTGTTAAGTATGGGTTTACTCCACCGAAACGTCAATTTAACAACATCATTAAAGCTATCCCTGAATGTTTGATTAAAACTATCCAAAATCATTTGAAATATGACAGTTTACATCCCAAGTTACCTGGTTTAAGTGTGAAAGGTGTGCACCTACTAGATATTAAAAATACAAACAACTTTATAAGAGAATGCTTCCGAGAAGAATTTTACCCGGTGAGACCAATAAGAAAGACAACTTGTTTCACTGAAAGTCAATTAGTTACACTCAGGACTAAATTTTTGAAGTTCCCTATTCCTCCAAAAGCAAAAGAGGTGCATTTTAAAACCATGAATAACATTTATCCATCAAAAGAATTGCTTCACCACAGATTTAATATAGACTTAGAACTGTGTGTGTTCTGCAAGAAAGAAATGGATGCAACTGTACACATTTTCAGTGAATGTATGGTAACACAAAGTTTTTGGGTTGCTGTGATGAACTGGTTGGCAATACCTGGGCCTAGACTTACAGCTGAAGAAATACTATTTGGCACCACAAGGGGAAACTCAGACGAGAATTATATGGTGAATGTTGTTATAATTTTAGGTAAATTCTTTATTCATAAAACTAGATTTCTAAAAACGTTCCCTCACTTTATAGTATTTGAGAAAGAGTTAAATACATACTGTAGCTCACTTAATAAAATGACAAGCAAGAAAGCAATTGAACTTAAAAATATTATCTGCAATTTTATCTAACAGCCCTTATACGTGTAGAAATGAAATTACTGTGGTGGTTGTGTTTTTTTTGTTTTTTTTTTCTCCTTGTTTTGTGTGTTTTTTTTTTTAATGTTTTTGCTTTGTGACTATATACGGTATATGATGTATTGTAAAGTTCTTTAAAATACGATTTAAGAAGCATGTAACATGTATTGACTTATGATTGTAAGTGTACACTGGTACACATGCTTGTATTGAGAATTAATTGCAATAAAAAAAGTAAATAAAAAAAAAAAAAGTGTTCTGCGAACAAATTCTTGAAATCCAATTCAGAACAAATGGACAGAAAGTGAATTGATGGTGGTTTATCACATTAAAATGGAATAAGTCCAGTTTTATGAGTCTCTGGCTAACAAGGAGCTGAGCCTGAGACATGAGATATGTCAATTAAAACAATAGGGTGGTAACGGGAAACGGACAGGTTGACCAAGGAAGACGTCAAAGCGCCAGGATTGAAAACTGAAACCACTATGTTTTAAAACAGGAAATGCAACGGGGAAAAAAAGGAATGAAGGATGATATGGGCTTGATGGTAAAGGGCCAGGGGAGATGACAGTCATTACCTCTACAGGAAATGCACAGGTGGACTCTGAAATTCTGAACACTTTTCTCATGCCATCAATCGAAAGGAGGTTTTGGGATGCTGAGCTCATATTCTTCGAATAATAATGCATCTCTCCACTAAGCACAGAGCATTCAAGATTTTCTTCAGGAAAGACATATCAACTCAGTGACATGGCCAGTAAACAGTCCAGATTTATGGTGGAAACTGAAAAACATGTCAAGGAGCTGGGACAAACATTGTTTTCCTCACAATTAAGTGATTCCATATTTTTTCTCTACCTAATTTGAATGACAATGGATATATTTAATTTATTTAATCAATTTCAATTTCAAGTTATATTTTACAAAACAAATCACAAATATGTTACAAAACCATTTAACATTCTGGCTTTGTAAAACTACAGGAAAGAAGCATTCCACATCATTTAAGTTCAGTTCAGTTTTATTCATAAAGCACCAAATCAAACCAAATGTCATTTCAAGGCACTTCAAAGATTCATCCAATTCAAGCCAATTATAACCCAAATAATTGTAATACCGTCATAATCCAATCCAATGTCGTATTGTTGAGCTATACTTGTTGGCTGTAGTTCCCCCGTGCAGCCGAGTGCTGCATAACTTCTTCTACTCTCTCTGCCCTCTTTCCTGTCTTCCTACTTTCAAATAAAGTTCACCATTGGACAAAAAAAATTTGAATGAGTTGAATCCACATCTCTGAAATCCATCGGAATTTCTTTTAAAAGGGGGACACAATCAGAACCTGTTCCCTTTGCTGGAGTGTTATGGACCCTTTATGTGAAAAGAATCAGGCTGAATTTTCTTCTGACCTATTTTCCATATGATATTTACCAGTTGGCTGGTGTTTTAATAACCAGGTCAGTTCAACACATGACTTATGATGAGAATGTGCCTGAAAGATGGATCCATATGCACTGTCCTTGGCTGAACTGCAGACAAGGGAAACACAAATTGTAAGTTTGCGAATTGCCAGTCAAGTATTCAGTTTGCTGTGTGCTAGTGCAAGCTCTGAGGCTAGTTACCGTATGCTCCCTCATACAGTAATAACACGCCTCATGGGATATTAAGTACAACTGATGTCACTGACATTTAGTAAGGCCACAAGAAATTGTGTAATTTAATTAGATTTAATAACTCGTAATAATTATCTAATTATAATAATTTAATAGCTTTGTTTAGCTTTGTTTGTTGATAATTAAAAGTCAAATCTGATATTACAATACCTTGATAGAAAAAAAGATTTGATAGGGAGTGTCCATCATTCTGTTTGGATATGAATATGGTGTACATGGGAGAAAATATGTTTTTTTTTTTGTGGCATATGTGTATCTCTGTGGGTTTGTCAGACCAGGCTATTTGGCTAAAGTATGCAAAACCTTTGCCAATTTAGTTGGAGAAATGCTTGCTGCTCTATCCAGTGCAGAATCTTGGAGTAGATTACATTCCACCTAGTATGATATTCAAATTCAAATTCAAAAATACTTTATTTATCCCAGAGGGAAATTAAATGTTGATGTAACTCAATTAAATCAAGGAGTTACTATAGATGCTGATGGCTGTAGGCAGGAAAGATTTCCTGTAGCGGTCCGTTTTGCATCCAAACTGAAGAAGCCTTTGACTGAAGAGACTCTGTTTTCCGATAACAGTCTCATGGAGAGGATGTTCAGGGTTGTCCATAATTCTCTTGATTTTATGCAAAATCCTTCTTTGCATTATTGTCTCCAGAGGTTCCACAGTCGTCCCCAGAACAGAACCAGCCTTCCTTATCAGGTTGTTGAGTCTTTTTAGGTCCCCGGTTCTGATGCTGCTGCCCCAACAGATGACGCAAGAGGAAATGACGCTCTCAACAACAGACTTGTAGAAGATCTGCAACATCTTGTTGCAAACCTTGAAGGACCTTAGCTTCCTCAAGAAGTACAGTCTGCTCTGTCCTTTCTTGTAGATGGCTTCACTGTTGTGTCTCCAGTCCAGTCTGTTGTCCACATGAACACCAAGGTATTCCTCAACCACCTCCACTTCTTCTCCCATGATGGAAACAGGGTTTGATCTGACCCCGTTTCTCCTGAAATCTACAATCATCTCCTTTGTTTTGTTAACATTCAAGATGAGATGATTGTTCCCACACCATGCCACAAAGCGGTCCACCAGCTCTCTGTACTCAGCTTCTTGTCCATCTCTGATACACCTGACAACTGCAGAGTCATCTGAATATTTCTGTAGATGACAGGAGTCTGACTTGTACTGGAAGTCTGAAGTGTACAGAGTGAAAAGGAATGGTGAGAGTACAGTCCCCTGTGGTGCTCCTGTGCTGCTGATCACCTGGTTAGACACACAATTCTTCAGTCTGACAAACTGTGGTCTGTTTGTCAGGTAGTCATTAATCCATGTGATTGTTGAGGCCTCCACCTGAGTCTTCTGGAGTTTCAGACGAAGCAGATCAGGCTGAATTGTGTTAAATGCACTGGAGAATTCAAAGAACATGATCCTCACAGTGCTGCCTGCTTTGTCCAGATGACGGTGGGTTTGTTGAAGCAGGTGTATGATAGCGTCTTCAACTCCAACTCCATGGCGATAAGCAAACTGCAGGGGGTCCTGATATGTGCTGGTTTGCTTACACAGGTGGGTCAACAGGAGTCTCTCCAGGACCTTCATGATGTGGGATGTCAGGGCAACAGGTCTGTAGTCATTGATGTCTGAAGGGTGAGTTTTCTTTGGTACCGGAACCAGACAGGATGTCTTCCACAACAGTGGTACCTTCTCTTGGGTCAAGCTAAGGTTGAAAAGGTGTTGCAGAATCCCACAGAGCTGCTCTGCAGAGGCCTTCAGGACTCGGGGGCTGACACCATCTGGACCTGCAGCCTTGTTCCGGTTTAGTCTCTCCAACTGCCTCTTCACCTGACTTCTAGAAACAGAAAAGTGGGAGGGGGAGGCAAAGGGGACAGCAGCATCTCCTGATTTGGTTGAAGACAAACTAGTGGAAGCAGAAGAATCCATGACTGAGGTGGAGGTGGAGATGTTACAGGAAAGCTGTGAGTCAGAGGAGGGTGGGATGTCTCTTTGGCTGGGAACAGGAGGGGAGGATGGTGAGCTTGTTCCTGAACTGAACCTGTTGAAGAATGTGTTCAGCTCATTTGCTCTGTCCAGACTTCCATCCATCCGATCCTCCCTCTGCTTGAGGCCTGTGATCTTCTTCATTCCTGACCACACATCTCTGATATTGTTCCTCTGCAGTTTACTCTCAAGCTTCTTTCTATACACCTCCTTGCTCTCTCTGATCTTGACTTTGAGCTGCTTCTGTATACACCTCAGTAACTCCCTGTCTTGCTCCCTAAAGCTCTTTTTTTCTTGTTCAATAGTTCCTTTAGCTCACTGGTGATCCAGGGTTTGTTATTAGGGAAGCATCTCACTGTTCTGGTGGGGATGGTGTTGTCCACACAGAAGTCTATATAGTCAGTCACACACTCATTCATGGCATTAATGTCCTCTCCATGTGGCTTACAAAGAGAAATCCAATCGGTTGCATCAAAACAACCCTGTAAGGCTTCTTCAGCTTCCTCTGACCACTTTCTAACAGTCCTTTTTGTGACAGGTAGTCTCTGGACAAGGGGTTTATATGCTGAACAGAGAAAAACAAGGTTGTGATCTGATTTACCCAGGGGAGGTCTTGATTTGGAAATGTATGAATCCTTGACATTTGTGTAAAACAAATCCAATGTCTTGTTTTCTCTGGTAGAGCAGCTGACAAACTGTTGAAAAGTTGGCAGTGTAGCAGAGAGTGAGGCATGATTAAAATCACCAGATATTGCCACAAAAGAATTGGGGTGTTGTGTCTGTATCTTAGCAACAACGGAACTGATGACATCACAAGCAGTGTCGGCAACAGCTGAGGGTGGAATGTAAACAGCCACCAAAACAACACTGGTGAACTCTCTTGGCAAATAATATGGACGAAAACTTACTGCCAATAGTTCAATGTCAGGACTGCAGAGACGACTCTTCACAGTAACATGTCCTGGGTGACACCACAAGCACTGCCAATCCACCCCCTTTCCTTTTCCTGCTACTCTTTAAATCTCGATCTGCTCGTACAGTCAGGAAGCCCGGCAGAGAGACGCTGGAGTCGGGGATATGATCCTGCAGCCATGTCTCAGTAAAACACATAATGCTACATTCCCGATATTCTTGCTGAGTCCTTGTCAAGGCTAGAAGTTCATCCAACTTGTTAGCTAACGATCTTACATTGCCCATGATGATGGATGGCAGAGATGGTTTGAACTTCTTCTTTCTTTCTCTCCTCTTTGCTCCTGCTCTGCATCTACAATGCCTCCTTTTCAATTCCAGTGGGATTTCTGGCTTCAGTTGTCGAATTATTTCTGCTTTTCCAATGTTAATCAGCTGCTCCCTGTTGTAAACCACCTTGTTGCTATGGTTATGCATCATAACAAAAGAGCAAAATATACAAAAGCATTGGGAAAAATCAATCCAGCTGCACAGCATCCAAGGCAGGAAGGAACAGTTGTTCAAAAAACGCAATTTCTTCCAAGAAAAAACGGGAATGAAATTTAGAAAAAAGAAAAAATCTCAATGTGAGGTACAGAGCTACTCCAACGTGCTGCTACCCTCAGCGGTGCATTCTAGAATTCATGGTACTCCTCAACATTTAGGAAGGACATAGATAATTTAGTTTGTAACCTTATTGTCATCCTTATTGGGTTTTTTCTTAAATCTTGCAATTTACCAGAGACAATGACAAATCAACCAGGCAAGGCAAGGCAAGGCAAGTTTATTTGTAGAGAACAGTTTGTACACAAGGCAATTGAAAGTGCCAGAAGGATCTGACACAGTTCGGCCGGGTTTGAACAATCCATTAAAGTGAATCAGAATAGCAGTGCCGTTGGTCCTCTCATAGAATTCAGAAAGAAATAAGTGACTTATCCAGCTTTTTTAAGTTATGATATTTCCAAGTTGTGGAGATGAGTATCATGAATAAAATATTTTTTCCCCTTTGTATAGCATGTGCTGGGAAAGAGGGCTGTTGACTGTGGACCTTCAATATCATGAAATTAAATTAAAATAATAATCCATTTTAATTAAAGGGGTCTTTCAGGACACTCAAAATTCACTGTACAAAATATAAGATCAGAAGAATCAAAGTGCAAAATCTATCAATCAAAATCATAGTAATATAATTAAACAGCAATAATGTGCAACAGTGAGATCATTCCAGCCCCAGGGTTAAAAATAATATGCTGGTCTGAAAAGGTGAGTTTTAAAGCGGGATTTGAAGCAGGTAAAAGAATTGAAATATTTCATGTCCTGTGGCAGAGAGTTCCAGGGGCGTTCCAGAGGAGGACCTAAGAGTACGGCTGGGTATGTTACTGTGAAGCAGCTCAAAAACGATACAGAGGGGCGAAGTTGTTGATGGCCTCGAAAAAGAGAATTTTATAAATGATGCATAAATCAATAGGAAGCCAATAGGTGTAATATAACTGATGGAGGGGGTTCTGGAAATAATTCAGACGGCACCTACAGATGTCTTCCACTGTAGATAAAGGTGGTAGCTCCAAACTATTAACCTGTTTAGACATTATAAAACTTTGTAATTGGAGATATTTGAAAAAGTGCTTTGTGGGTTTAAGGTAAACACACGAAACTTGTGGTAAAGAAAAAAATGGACAAGACTCAGTGAATAATTCCCTATACTCCCTATAGATCAGTGAGCAATGCTGACCAACGTATCATTGGGGTTATCAGGTGGGGACCTCCTTTCATCAGTGTTTCGTCTAGTTGGGCCCACGATACCTCCAGGAGGCTAGACAATGACCACTGGCGTCCCAGAGTCACCCCCCTAATGCCAGCCATCACTGCTCCTCACACCACAACGACCATCTTTTTCCTTTTTTTTTTTCACAGCCACAAGCTACCTCAGCCTCTCACCAACTGCACACCAGTTACAGCGGGGTGGGGATGCAAACCCTAGTTCGGGTAGCGGGAGAAATAAAAGAGGTAAAGATAAGTAGGAATGGGATTCAAACCCTGGTTCGGGCTGGGTAATGAAAGTATAGAGGGTGCCAGAGGTGGAGGCAGGACAAGACACACAAGCAGATTCAGCAGACAAACTCACCTAAACAGTCCTACAGTCACTAACAATGCCAGCAAAAACAAAGCCATACAACTCAGTCAAAGCCAACTCACCTAAAATGGCCGCCTGGTTTCAAAAGGCTCACATGGGCCACAACCACTTAAATATCTTGAACTTCTTCTTTGCTTTTTCCAAAAGTCTGTTTACCCTAAGTGCTCCCCCTGCTGGGCCCCCAGCTGCTATTGCTTCTTGTAATCCAAATCCACTGACTGGACTTTACTGCCTCATCTGACATTTCCTTCACTATTTTCCTCACACTCTGTCCACTTACACCCAGCTCTCTCAACAACGAGACAACAGACTTTGCAACAAATCCTCTACATCCTACTTCCACTGGACAGATCCTAACTTTCCATCCTCGCTGCTCTGCTTCTGCCCCCAACTCCACATATCTAAGCTTTTTCCTTTCATATGCTTCTGCTACTAATTCCTCCCAAGGAACAGTCAGCTCTATGAAATAGAATCTCATTCTACTCCTAGACCACAAAACTATATCAGGCCTTAGATTTGTAGAGGCTATCTCCTGGGGAACAACAAGCTTATTTCCTAAATCTACCTGCATCTCCCAATCACAAGCATCCTCCAAGCTGCCGTGCCTCCTTATCGTCTTTTTAACTTTCTCCCCCTCTTGAACAAACTGAATTGCAACTCTCTTCACCTTAGACCATCCTAAGTTTACCTGCCTTCGTTTATCTTCAATACCTGCAGCTAAGCTTCTTAATACTTGGTCATGTCGCCATGTATACCGGCCTTGTGACAGACTAACCTTACAACCTGACAAAATATGCCTTAGAGCTGCAGTACCTGAAGATAACGAGCATAACGGGTCTCCATTTACCCAGAGTTTTAGGTTCTAGGGAGTTGGCAACACATCATATGTTGCCCCTATCAAAAATCTAATACTCCTTTCCTCCATACTCCACAGCTCTTTCCAACTAAACTTTTTCTTCTCTACACCTTCCCAATTTATTCTTCTATTCTTGCTCTCGGTGGAAGAGGTCGCATTTTCTCTCTGCTCCTCCCTCCCTTTTTTGTCCTGCTCAGCGTGTCTGTGTCTGTGTTTGGAGCATCTTTTTACATATCAGACGAATTCAAGTATGATGGATCTGGTCAGCTGGTCTCTCAACACTATTGATCAAATTTTCTCTAATGCAAAATTGGGGAAAGGAGAACCCTCATGCCCCCACGGGACATTCTTCGCTGGATACTCAATGGACTCCTGGGGGAAGTGGAGAATCGTGTGTTTAGCGATGCTGTCAGTCGAGGACGCCGAAGACGTGTACATATTCGGATTTATGGTACTCGGGTTCCTGCTGTTTGGAGTTGGAGCATACCTGGTATTTCACGAAATTAAGAGAACGTGGACAGCGTTCGATGGGGTCACAAGAGCAATCAACGCTCAGACTGAGATGCTACGTGAGCAGAATCGGAAGCTGGATGCGATCCTTACACAGGTTCGCAGGCTGGCTGAGATTCCTGGACTCAGAAGAGAAATGGAATAATCTGGGAGAATGGTTGATTGATCACTTGGACCGGGCGGAAAGGGTCCACATCCCACAAATTCGGCTGAATTCGGGACTTTCGCCATGAGACAACCAGCAAAGACACAAAGACAGACGGCATAATCAGTGTCTGTCTGACCTAATTAAATTGTTATTCCAATCCGGCGCCCCACACTGGCCTTGTAGCCAGCTGCAAAATCGTTCTCCACGTTTGTTATGAAAACATGATGCTTCTTTCCCATGTGCTCCCCCCTCCCCTTCCTGAGACTCCTGTGAGATCTGCTGGACTGGCTGACATATTCCAACTTTGTCAAGGACAAATCGCCTGATACAACACTCTGCGCAGACTTATTGAACACACACACATGCACACACACACATGCTCATTGATAACACACGCTAGCCTAGCAAGCCAGACCCGTACAGCAAAAAGCTGTACAGGGGTCTAGTGACGCTGGATAGCAGTGTGAGCGGGATAAACGGTTGTCTGTCAAGTTGCCTCTGCACTCAACGCCACGCAATAGGATGGCGCAACAACCAATCAGAGCGATGAAGAAGGATTACGTAGTCAGCGCGACGGACCAACGGAGCAAGCTGGTAAATTAATCTTTTACCGTACCCGGTGGGCAAAACTCCGAAAACGTCCTTTTTAAAAAAAAAAAAACTTAAGTGCAGTTATCTGTTCGTCTCGCAAAGAAAACTGTATATCTAAATTTTCTAGAGTCGCTGCCAAAGCCAAATCGAAAGCCTGTTCACTGGGCGCAGCCATTGTTTACCTCTCTCTGGAACTACACACTGAAACACCTCTGTCGTCACTAGGTAGCCCGGCCTCCGACCCCGCTCCTCACGATTTGATTGGCCCGATTAAGTTTCGATTTGCAGCCTCGCAAAACGACCACAACTGACTAGACTAGCCCCGGAGCAAATTCAATTTGCGGTCGCTAGGGGCGTCTAGATTTCTAGGCTAAACACACGCAACTCCTCACCTCTTCACTGGTCCCATTGCTTAATGATGTGTGTGTATGTGTTGCTTTTTTGTGCTGAGGTTTTTTTGCGATCTCAAACTGTATCCTGATAAAGGGTAAAGTGTGAAGTATGATTTTTTTTTCTCCTCCTCTCACCTAATGTTGTTCCTTCCTTCTTATCTGGCGGCTCTCATTACTTGGGCTGCGTTGCCTTGGTCTCTCATCTCCCTGTTGTGTTTGTTTTGTGTTGTCTGTCCTGATGTGTTGTACTGAAACTTGTAATTTCCCCTCGGGGATTAATAAAGTATATTGATTGATTGATTGATTGATTGATTGATTAACCACCGTCCCTGCTTAGCCTGAGCCACTGTCTTTGTACCCCTTATATAAATAAACTGAATTGAACTGAATAGTGCTTTAGGTGTTAAAATAAACCAAAGTTTACATCATGGACAGTTCTTCCCTGACATGCAGTGGTTTTTGTCGTTGCTTGTTTTTGTGAATACTTTTAAAGAAATATAAATCCTTCAAAAGTCAGCAGTCCATCCACATAAGATTCAAGTATTTATGTAAGTATATAAATTAAGTCACAGTGAATTAATATTATCAAAGATATGTTTACTGTCTATGTCTGAAAGTTAACACTGATCATTTTCTAGAACTTTAATGACATCCCGTTAAACAAATGTGTATTTACCTAGAAAGTTCTGTGAAGGTTTGTCCTCCATAACTTTGATTCTCCACGCACCTGCAGGGATAACCACAGCCTCGATGTAGCCTGACAGAGAAACAAGCAAAAGATGAAGACAAATTCATTGGCATATACAGGTGGATATACATTGATGGACTAATGACTGTTCCACTGCACTACTGAATTTGTTTATATAACAAAATATACTACAATTATTGTATAAGTTCATAGCAGATTTCTATTTTTGTTCAGTGGTTTAGTGTATTAACATCATTAAAGTTCAAGAAAAGCAAATTCCTGGATTTGCACAGAAACATTTGTCAAACAATAATTGCTCATAATTGCAAAATTAACATTGTGGTGAGAGCAGGGCCTTGACACTACTCGAACCATATGTTGTTTAGGATCAGAGTGAACCCTGTCTAGACAATGACGAAGATGTAGTATGTAGATGTTGGGCACCCCACGGATAAAAGCCTAGCTCCGCCACTGGCTTCTACCACTGTACGGTGGAGAGCGTCCTCTGCACCTGCATCACGTGTGGCACTGCAGCTGCACTGCTGCTGAGGGGAAGGCACTGCAGAGGGTGGTAAAGGCTGCACAGAGAACTGTGGGGAGCAGGCTTCCCACCACCTTGGACCTCTACACATCACGATGCAGGAGGAGGGCCCTCCGTATCATGAAGGACTATTCTCATAGGTGCAATATTACGGACTACTTCCTGTTCTTACGTGTGTACTTAACTGTTTATATATTTTTTTCCTGCTGTTTATATCTTTCTTATTCTTTTTTCTCTTGTGTTATACACTTATTTATTAGTCTTATTAAACCGGGACCTGAGATAAAATTTCGTACCATAAACATGTACATGTGAGCTGGTATGACAAAGAATCCTTGAATAAAAGAGAAGCTAATGTTGGAAAAAGAGAGCTGTCGTAACTGAATGAAAGTCTGGTAAGAGCTTGTTTAGGCTAACGTGTGTTTGGGGTTTGTGTGCGAGAGGAGAAAAAGTTAAAGAAGGATTTTCTCGGTGGAAAATTGGTATGACAGGGCCGAATTGCTAGAATGTTGGAATAGGGTGTGATTACTGTGATGATCTGTGAGTTTTAGATGTTGCTATTGCTTGCCGGATTTCTTTGAACATCTGTTAAGTTCTACTGAGTGTGTTCTATTGTCATTGTATTTTTGCTGGGTTGCTGTGATTTGTATTGTGTTTCTATATTCTGTTTTTAACAGCCTAGAAGGCATGTTTCTGGTTCATGTTGCTGGTTTGAGATATATTGCATTGGTGTCCTTGAATGCCATCCATCCATCCATCCATCATCTTCCGCTTGTCCGGGGATCGGGTTGCGGGGGCAGCAGCTTGAGCAGAGAAACCCAGATGTCTCTGTCCCCGGCCACTTCCTCCAGCTCTTCTGGGGGGACCCCGAGGCGTTCCCAGGCCAGCCGAGAAACATAGTCTCTCCAACGTGTCCTGGGTCTTCCCCGGGGCCTCCTCCCAGTGGGACGGGCCCGGAACACCTCACCAGAGAGGCGTCCAGGAGGCATCCTAACCAGATGCCCGAGCCACCTCATCTGACTCCTCTGGATGCGGAGGAGCAGCGGTTCTACTCCGAGCCCCTCCCGGATGACCGAGCTTCTCACCCTATCTCTAAGGGAGAGCCCAGACACCCTGCGGAGGAAACTCATTTCGGCCGCTTGTATTTCAGATCTCGTTCTTTCGGTCACTACCCACAGCTCGTGACCATAGGTGAGGGTAGGAACATAGACTGACCGGTAAATCGAGAGCTTCGCCTTCTGGCTCAGCTCCTTCTTCACCACGACGGGCCGGTGCAGAGCCCGCATCACTGCAGACGCCGCACCGATCCGTCTGTCAATCTCCTGTTCCATTCGTCCCTCACTCGTGAACAAGGCCCAGAGATACTTGAACTCCTCCACTTGAGGAAGGATCTCATTCCCGACCCGGAGAGGGCATTCCACCCTTTTCCGGCTGAGGACCATGGTCTCAGATTTGGAGGTGCTGATTCTCATCCCAGCCGCTTCACACTCGGCTGCGAACCGCTCCAGTGAGAGCTGAAGGTCACGGTCCGACGACGCTAACAGAACGATATCATCTGCAAAGAGCAGAGACCCGATTCCGAGGTCGCCAAAACGGACCCCCTCAACGCTCCTCAACAATTTTTATGAAATTCTGTCCATAAAAATTATGAACAGAATCGGTGACAGAGGGCAGCCCTGACGGAGTCCAACCCTCACAGGAAACATGTCCGACTTACTGCCGGCAATGCGGACCAAACTCTGACACCGGTCATACAGAGACCGAACAGCCCATATCAAGGGGTCCGGCACTCCATACTCCCGGAGCACCCCCCACAAGAGTCCCCGAGGGACACGGTCGAACGCCTTCTCCAAGTCCACAAAACACACAGTTGGGCGAACTCCCATGCACCCTCCAGGATCCTGCCGAGGGTATAGAGCTGGTCCACTGTTCCACGGCCAGGACGAAAACCACACTGCACCTCCTGAATCCGAGATTCGACTATCCGGCGGATCCTCCTCTCCAGTACCCCCGAATAGACCTTAGCAGGGAGGCTGAGGAGTGTGATCCCCCTATAGTTGGAACACACCCTCCGGTCCCCCTTTTTAAAGAGGGGGACCACCACCCCGATCTGCCAGTCCAGAGGCACTGCCTCCGATGTCCATGCGATGCTGCAGAGGCATGACAACCAAGACAGCCCTACAACATCCAGAGCCTTGAGGAACTCGGGACGGACCTCATCCACCCCCGGGGCCCTGCCACCGAGGAGTTTTTTGACCACCTCGGCAACATCAGCCCCAGAAATGGGAGGCTGCGTTCCGCTTGGCCTGTCGGTACCCATCAGCTGCTTCCAGAGTCCCACTGGCCAAAAAGGCCCGATAGGACTCCTTCTCAACAATGGAGGCATGGAACATGGCCCATTCGGGCTCAATGTCCCCCACCTCCCCCGGGACATGGTTTAAGCTCTGCCGGAGGTGGGAGTTGAAACTCCTTCTGACAGGGGATTCCGCCGACGTTCCCAGCAGACCCTCACGATACGTTTGGGCCTGCCAGGTCTGACCGGCTTCCTCCCCCACAACTGATCACCACCTGGTATTTGAGACTCGTGTCTCAAATAGAATAAGCTAGCATTTATTAGCACCAGCAATAAAGCTAATATTAACCTAACTCCCAACTACCAATAACAGTAGCAAAAAGCTAAATTAGCCTAGGTTTCAACTTAGCCTAGAGCATAAGCCTCCTAAGCTAACACAGGTTAATATTAGCACCGGCAGTAGCCTAGCCTAGCTATTAGCATAGTTGGCAGCATCCAAGTTAACTCAGCCTAGAATTGAACTAGCGTTAGTTTGAGCTTTAGCCTTGCTAAAACTTAGACATCCAAGGGTTGTTTTAAAAAAAAGAAGAAAAAAAGGGGAGGAACACCAATAATCATCACCAGTGCTAAGTACCCAGAACATTTAAAAGATATTCAAAAAAAGTGATCACCTTTTAGTTTATATTACATGACCACACAGCATCTGAGAATACATTTATTTATATTAGGTGTGTATCAGAGAATGCTGTAATAAAATTTAGACAATCAGTTCCATTATCATTTCCTTTACCATGTGCAAATACAACAGATGGCAGCTACAACATTGGGCAATGTTGCCCCTCTGAAAAAGAACCTAATCTGTAAGAAGAGGTTTTCTCCTCGGTTTAATTAACAGCTGTACCTTAAAGCAGACATCAAGAAAGTTGGAAAGAAAACGACGTTCCACTAACTTCAAGGAATTTCAAATTGTCTGGAAAGATAGTTTAATAACATATAAGAAAGCCCTTTGTAAAACTAGAACTGCTGAATATTCATCATTAATTGAAGACAATAAGAACAATCCTAGATTTCTTTTCAGCGCTGTAGCCAGTCTGACAAAGAGTCCGAGCTCTGTTGAGCCAGGTATTCCTTTAACTTTCAGTAGTGATGATTTAATGAACTTTACCGATGAAATAGTTTCTATCAGAGAGAAGATTTATGGAATCCTTCCCACTATTGGCACTAATGCATCAATTATAGCAGCTTAAAAAGTATCTATAGTTGAACAGTTTCTTATGGTTTCTTATGTCTTATGGCCATTGCCACAGTGAATGCTGCACTGCTATCACAAAGCCAGTGACAGGCTTGAGTTTCTTCATAACTTAATTTCATTGCAATTGTTACTGTTTTTGTGTGCCATTACGCTTTTTATTAATTTATCCTTACATCTTACGTTGTTAATATGCCCTCCTGCCATACTGTTTACTGTTTGTCTATATTTTGTTTTGTACTGTATTTATTTATTTCATTATTTTTATTGATTTCTTTTGTTGTGTATTTTATATTTTATATAACCCTATTCTTTTAACTGTTAGCTCCTCCTCCCCCTTCCCTTTATCGAGCCTCTGCTCGTTCAGGCTGCTATTGAAAATAAGAATTTTTGTTCTTAATTGCTTGCCTGTTTAAATAAAGGTAATATAATATACGTTAGTACTGTATGTATGTATTCTATTTATCTCTTCATTCTATTTCTATTTAATATTGTTCAATGCATGTGACATGTTTCCATGCAAATATGTGAATTTGCCTTACAAAAGATAGATAGATAAATACTTTATTAATCCCAATTTGGGAAATTGTTTTGTTGCAGCAGCATACAGTAAAGATATGAAAAACAATTAAAGTAGTAAAAACAAGCCAATAGAATATAATAAAATAAATATTAAATAAAAATAGTGAATAAACATTCGCAATGTACAAATCTACATTTTTTTTTTTTTTTTGTTATTGTTTTTTAGGAGAGACTTCAAGCCTATTGAGGTTGAAGTTCTCTTCCAGCCAGAGGAGAGGTGTTGAAGATGGTGATGGCTGCTGGTAGGAAGGATTTCCTGAATCGGTCCTTGTGACAGCGGAGTTGGATGAGCCTGTTAGAAAAGGAGCTCCGCTGTCCAACCAGCAGCTGGTGGAGAGGATGGGTGGGGTTATCCATAGCCCCTTTCACACTGCCGAATAACCCGCGTTTAATTTGCGAATTTAGCGTGTCCGCTGTTGCGTTCACACTGCCGACCCGGGCTGCCGCGTCAACTCGACTCGCCTTTCGACCCGCGTCGGACCCTAGTCTTTTTGCCGAGCCGAGTTTGATGTGAACGCAATCGACGCGGGACTGACGTGGGCGTGGCGTGACGTGAGGAGTTTAAAAGACAGAATGGACAGCTGATTCAGAACAACAGCGACAGGTGAGGACAAGTTTTACTCTGTTTTAGCCTACATCAAGTTCGAGACATTTTTTAATATGGCCAACTGGGGAGACAAGGAGGTCCGCGAGCTCCTCAGCCTCCGAGCAGAGGACGTTATTTACCGCCACATTTCGGGGACGGTGAAAGATGGACCTCTGCTGGAAGGGCTGGCGAGAAAGATGGGAGAGCGCGGTTTCCCACACACCGTAAAGTAACATCTCCATGAACTGCATAAACGATATCTCAAGGTGTCCCGCCATCGTTTGTTTGAAAAATTTGATGCAGACAGGTGTATTTAACCCTACCTCCGGCGCATGGCTTGTGCCTACATCATTGTACACGCCCAGCATTTTATGTGTTTCGTGTGACGCTCTGCCACTAGGCAACGCCCCCTGAACTCGGCTTCAGGCGACACGGGTCACCAACACGCCAAGCGTTCACATTGCTTGACGCGGGTCGAAGGTGCAATTTGGACCCGCTAAGGTAGCGGGTCGCAGTGTGAAAGGGGCTCATGATGGATAACAGTTTGTTCAGGTCCTGCAGCCTTGCCTAGGTGGAGTCTCTCCAGCTGTCTCTTCACCTGGCCAGTACTCACAGTCAGGCGGGGGAGGGGGGTTGATGCCTCAGTGGGGTAAAAGCAGTCCGGAGGTGAGGTGTTGAAGTCCAATGCACTCAGCAGGGGGTTGAGGAGTGGAGGACAAAGGCATTGAGAGTAGTCGGGGGTTGATGTCCACAGGATGTGTGGTGGGGGGGGCGAGGTGTGAAGTGGAGGAGACAGCTGAGGGTGGAGAGCTGAACCTATTGAAGAAGGTGTTCAGCTCGTAGGCCCTCTCCAGGGTGCCCACAGTCTGTCTGTCTTTCACCTTGAAGCCGGTTATGTCTTTCATCCCCGACCACACATCTCTGGTGTTGTTCTGCTGGAGCTTGGCCTCCAGCTTCCTCCTGTAGGAGTCCTTGCACTGCCACAGTTTGTCCCTCAGGTCGTGCTGGATGCTCCTCATCTGGGCCTTGTCTCCTGCCCTGAAGGCCTCCTTCTTCCTGTTCAGGAGGGCTTTCAGGTCACTGGTGATCCAGGGTTTGTTGTTCGGGAAACAACGTACAGTCCGTTCCGGCAGTGTGTTGTGTTCACAGAACTTAATGTAGTCCGTGATGCAGTCTGTCATGCCATCGATGTCCTCTCCATGTGGCACACAAAGCACGTCCCAGTCAGTCATTTCGAAGCAGTCCTGTAGGGCATCATTAGCCTCCTGAGTCCACTTCCTCACAGTCCTTGTGCATACAGGCTGCCTCTGAACCAGGGGGACATACGTTGGTGCCAGGAGGACCAGGTTATGGTCAGATCTGCCGAGAGGGGGGAGGGCGGTGACCCTGTATGCATCCTTTGTATCTGCATACAGGAGGTCCAGGGTTTTATTGTCTCTTGTAGGGCAATCAACATATTGAAAGAATGTTGGCAGAGTTGAGTCCAGATTTGCATGATTAAAGTCACCATTTATACTCACAAACGCATTTGGATGTTGCGTTTGGAGTTTGGAAACAGTGGAGAGGATGACGTCACTAGCAGCCTCGGCATCAGCTGATGGGATGAGGGATGTAAACAGTGACAATAATGGCGTAGGAGAACTCACGGGGCAAATAGAACGGACGTAATCCCACAGCTAACAGTTCAATGTCCGGGGTGCAGAGACGTTCCTTCACGGTAACATGTCCGGGATTACACCACGGGGCAGTTGTGGCTCAGTGGTTAGAGTCGGTCGTCCAATAACCAGGTTGGCGGTTCGATTCCCACTCTCGCTTGGTGGAACTGATAGCTGGAGGGGTGTCAGTCCACTTCCTTGTCACGGCTGAGGTGCCCTTGAGCAAGGCACCGTACCCCCATGCTCCCCGGGTGCTTCATGGCTGCCCACCGCTCCAGGTTGGCATCTGTCTCTGAGTGTGTGACCCTGTGCATGTGTGTGTCAACAGGTGCCAACCTGGATGGGTTAAAAGCGGAGGACCAAATTTACCTTCGGGTATAAATAAAGTCAACTTAACTTAACTTAACACCACCTCTCATTCACGTACAGTGCAATCCCTCCTCCCTTCTTTTTACCGCTCAGTACAACGTCCCTGTCCGCCCGTACGGCCGTGAAGCCGGGGAGTGCTGCGCTGTGGTCCGGGACGTGCGCGTGCAGCCATGTCTCCGTAAAGCACATAATACTGCACTCCCGGTATTCCTGCTGGGTCTTTATCAGCGTGCCGAGCTCGTCCATTTTATTCCCCAGTGACCTCACGTTGCCAATTATTGTTGCTGGAACTGCAGGCCTAAATCTCCTCTTCCTGGTTCTCCACCAGACTCCAGCTCTGCAGCCCCGGCGTCTCCTCTGCAGCTCCTTCGGGATGTCCTGCCTCGCTCCGGGCAGTAGCGTAGGTTTACACAGGGCTATCAGCTGGTCGCGGGTGTAAACAATTCCGTGGCTCCTCTGTGCGTGGCTCACCGTGACAAAAAGTGATGAAAAGAGGAGAAAACAAACCAGAAATCTCCCGAAACAAAAAGTGGCCATTGTAGGGGATGTTTATAATAAATACTAAAAAGAAAGAAACACACAACTAAGAAAAAGTGATAGAAATGACGAAAAAGGTGAAAAAAAATCACCGGGAGCTGCTGCAACAGGCTGCTACCTAGGGTGCGCCAGATTTGTGCAATTTAAGTTCTTCAAAACATAATTCCATTAGAAAATATTTTGGAAAGCAGAACACCTCATCAATCATTATAACCACTGTTTCATTACATATAAGAGGGGCGGAGCATCAGATCAGCAGTTTATGACAATGACCAGTTCTCGATTCACAAGGCAGTAGGCACTCCATACATCAGCAAATACACAGCTCAAAAAATAAAGGGAACACTAAAATAACACTTCCTAGATCTCAATGAATGAAATATTCCAGTTGAAAATTGTTATTCATTACATAGTGGAATGCGTTGAGAACAAGATAACAAAAAAACGATCAATGTGAATCAAAATGATTATCCCACGGAGGTCTGGATTTGGAATCCTACTCAAAATAGAAGTGGAAAATCCCATCACAGGCTGAGCCAACTTCAGTGGAAATTCCTCAAGACAAGTCAAAATGAGGCTCAGTAGGCCTCCACCTGCCTGTATGGCCTCCACCTGCCTGTGTGGCCTCCACCTGCCTGTGTGACCTCCACCTGCCTGTATGACCTCCACCTGCCTGTGTGGCCTCCACCTGCCTGTATGGCCTCCACCTGCCTGTATGACCTCCACCTGCCTGTATGACCTCCACCTGCCTGTGTGGCCTCCACCTGCCTGTATGGCCTCCACCTGCCTGTATGACCTCCACCTGCCTGTGTGGCCTCCACCTGCCTGTATGGCCTCCACCTGCCTGTATGACCTCCACCTGCCTGTATGACCTCCCTGCAACGCCTGGGCTCCTGATGAGGCGGCGGATCTTCTCCTGAGGGATCTCCTCTCAGACCTGGATTAAAGCATCAGTCAGCTTCTGGACAGTCTGTGGTGCAACGTGGCGTTGGTGGATGGAACGAGACACGATGTCTCAGATGTGCTGGACTGGATTCAGGTCTGGGGAATGGGCAGGCCGGTCCACAGCATCAATGCCTTCATCATGCAGGAGCTGCTGACACACTTCAGCCACATGAGGCTGAGCACTGTCATGCATCAGCAGGAACCCAGGGCCCACTGCACCAGCATGTGGTCTCACACTGGGTCTGAGGGTCGTATCCCGGTACCTGATGGCAGTCAGAGTACCTCTGGCTGGCACATGGAGACCTGTGCGGCCCTCCAAAGAAATGCCTCCCCACAGCATTACTGACCCACCGCCAAACCGGTCATGCTGGAGGATGCTGCAGCCAGGAGAACGTTCTCCACGGCGTCTCCAGACTCGGTAACGTCTGTCACATGTGCTCAGTGTGAACCTGCTCTCATCCGTGAAGAGCACAGGACGCCAATGGTGAGTCTAACAATCGCCCTGCACGATGTTGGGCTGCGAGCACAAGTCTCACCTGTGGACGTGGGGCCCTCATACCCCCCTCATGGAGTCTGTCTCTGACAGTGTGAGCAGAAACATGCATGTTAGTGGCAGCTGGAGGTCATTCTGCAGGGCTATGGCAGCGCTCCTCCTGTTCCTCCTTGCAGCGCTCCTCCTGTTCCTCCTGGCAGGGCTCCTCCTGTTCCTCCTGGCAGCGCTTCTCCTGTTCCTCCTGGCAGCGCTCCTCCTGTTCCTCCTTGCAGGGCTCCTCCTGTTCCTCCTTGCAGCGCTCCTCCTGTTCCTCCTGGCAGCGCTCCTCCTGTTCCTCCTGGCAGCGCTCCTCCTGTTCCTCCTGGCAGGGCTCCTCCTGTTCCTCCTGGCAGGGCTCCTCCTGTTCCTCCTTGCAGCGCTCCTCCTGTTCCTCCTGGCAGCGCTCCTCCTGTTCCTCCTGGCAGCGCTCCTCCTGTTCCTCCTGGCAGGGCTCCTCCTGTTCCTCCTGGCAGGGCTCCTCCTGTTCCTCCTGGCAGGGCTCCTCCGGTTCCTCCTTGCAGGGCTCCTCCTGTTCCTCCTGGCAGCGCTCCTCCGGTTCCTCCTGGCAGGGCTCCTCCTGTTCCTCCTGGCAGCGCTCCTCCTGTTCCTCCTGGCAGCGCTCCTCCTGTTCCTCCTGGCAGGGCTCCTCCTGTTCCTCCTTGCACAAAGGAGGAGGTAGCGGTCCTGCTGTTGGGTTGCTGCCCTCCTACGGCCCCCTCCACGTCTCCTGGGGTACCGGCCTGTCTCTACCTGAGCAGCTTCTGTGGGTTGGAGACACCGCCTCATGCTACCTCTAGGGGAGACAGCACTGACAAAATGCAAAGTGACCAAAACATCAGGCAGAAAGGATGAGAACAGGGAAATGGTCTGTGGTCACCACCTGCACAACCACTCCTTTATAGGGGTGGTCTTGCCAATTGCCTCTCATTTCCACCTGTTGTCTGTTCCATTTGAACAACAGAAGGTGTTTGATCCACAATTAGTGCTGCTTCCTTTACATTGTGTTGTTTAGGTGTTCCCTTGGTTTTTTTGAGCAGTCTATATATTGCATGCAAGTTAGATACTAAAGTGAACACACACACTCACCCATTCCCTTAGTGTGGTTGAAGTCTCCTCTCACTATTTTACAAGAGTGCCCATCTCCATTGCAAACACCACATGGGTCTTCCCTGGCTGAGGAGCCAATAATGCCGTCACATCCAATTTTCTGTGCACAACAAAATGATAAACACAACAATAAATTGCTGCAGTATAAATCACAGAAAATTAAAACAGCTGATAAACGAACAAAAACAAATAAAAAAACAGGCATGAATTTTGTCGTCCGGCATTACTCCCTCCAGTCCAACTCTCACCCTGTGCTATTCTGCATGAAAATCATCCGGTGAAAGTGATTTTCATTACAATTGAAACTTTCATTTCATCTGATGTTGTATTGACTTTAGTCTGACAGTACTGGAACAGTACTAGAACAGTACTAGAATAGAATAGAAATAGAAAAATACTTTGAATTTTCCCCCACAGGGGATGAATAAACTATCATGTAGCTCAATTAAAATATTTACAATTATTGGAATAAATGTGAGAAGAACATCAGCAGTCACTGTTAAAAAGCCTTATGGCTGTGGGGACAAAGGACCTGAACCTCTCAATCCTGCCAGGAAGCTGTGGAGGGGGTGTTTATTGTTCACCATCAAAGAATACAATTTCCTCCTCATCCGCTGCTCCGCCACAGCACTGAGAGGGTCCAGTTCCCTGCCTATCACAGAACCAGCCATTTTCACCAGTTTGTCCAGGCGTCTACAGTTTGTGTCTGTAGTGCAACTCCCCCAGCAGACAGCAGCATAGAACAGTGCACTCTCAATCACAGTGTGGTAAAACACACACAGCTTATCACTGCAGTATTTGTAGGACTGCACAGTCTCTATCTCCTCTTCCTCAATGCACACTAGCCTGCAAGTGGAAATTCTGAAAATATCCAATGGATGGCAGCTTAATTTCATTCATCCATTATTTGCCGCTTCTCCGGGGATGGTCGCGGGGGCAGCAGCTTGAGAAGCCCAGACGTCCCTGTCCCCAGCCACTTCCTCCAGCTCTTCCGGGGGTACTCCGGGGCGTTCCCGTGAACCGCTCCAGAGAGAGCTGAAGATCACGGACCGACGATGCTAACAGAACCACATCATCCACAAAAAGCAGAGACCCGATGGTGGTCTTTCAGGGTGTGGGGGTCGGATTGGTCATTGTGGGGGAGTTAGTTGGTGACTTTGGTTGCCTGCGGATACTGCTGTCTTGCGGCGATGGGTTTAGTCCGGGGGGGTCTGTGGTGATGACTGCTGGCTCTGGACCGGCAAGACTGCTCGGGCATGAGTTGTGGTGTTGGTCTGGGACCTGGTGTCCTGTACATGTGTGAGGGCCCGGGGGGGATCTGGTTCACCTTGGACACGCCATGGGGAGGGTAGGTTGGTTTGGTTCCTGGTGTCCATCCAGGTGCTCTAGTACCTCTGGTATGTCCACTGGGTTTTTCTTTGGGGTTTGTGGCAGGGCGTGGGTGTCGGGGTGCGCTCCCTCTGTTTTTTTAAATATTTGTAAGGGGGGGCTCCAGGGTGGGGCAGATGGGTGCCTTCCAGGGTGTCCCTAAATGTTGTTGCTGTGGGCCCTGCATCTGGTGGACATCAAGCCCTCCTGCTTTACGGCGGGTCCCAGGGAATGGGGGTGCCTATTGCAGCCCATCACTGGCTTCCTTTTCCGGGGGGAGCTTCTCTCTTCCCACTCCTACACATCCCCATACCTCTCTCTCCTCTGATTCTTATAGACAGCACAAACACAGGGTTTTCATGCAGTGTGCATGCTCTGTGAAGTGTGATGGATGGGGCCATCTAGCTGGCACTCACATATGCGGGGCCCCGGGTCCAGAAATCTCTATAAGGGAAACTGAGAGTCCGATAACAAGGTCCAATGTGTGCCCAAGATGGTGCATTGGTTTATCCACGGATTGAGTCAAATTAAAAGTTGCCAACAGGCTTTTGAAGTCAGTGGCAATGGTCAGATGGGCAGCTTGTCATATTTTGGGAGAATGTCAGCCAGAAACTCAGAGAACTCCTGAATAAAGCCCTTATTATTTTTCGGAGGGCGATAGACAACTGCACACAACACAGGACTTGCGAACTCCACCGCAAACAATTGCAGTTCAAACGAGGAGTATGTACCTGTGGGAAGAAGCCGACATTTAAAATTGGCATTGAACACTACAGCAAGTCCCCCTCCTCGCCCCGACACTCTTGGGGAGCTGAAGAAAGATCAGCTGGGTGGGAGGAGCTCAGAGAACGCACTGTTTTCACCTGGTTTAAGCCAGGTTTCAGTCAACAGGAGGAAATCCAAGGAATGCGAAGTAAAAAAGTAATTTAGGATAAAAGTCTTATTTGCGATGGATCTGGTTTGCATGGCCGAAAGCCGGATCTGCGGATCCTGGCAGGTCGGCGGTAGGGAGATGGGTACCCGGCCTCCGGTACGACCGGCAGCAGCTATCGGTAGGAGCAATCCACGGAGCCTCGGATGTCGTAGTCGGCGCAATCACTGGCGAGACCAGACAGCAGATGACGTCAGTTGATCGTGGAGGACGAAGCCAGGTGGGCTTTCAGCCGGCATATTACTCCAACTCTCTTTCCACGTCTTCTGCGACGGCTGTTGCGTGGCAACCGACCAGGTAGACGCCATAGGTAAGAGGGTACAGACGCCAAAACAGGTGGCGTGGCTTTGTCTGATCGTTGTCCTGGATCAGTATTATGTCCACAGAATACTCAGAGACTCAGCGATCATACACCAGTAGTGATGAAAATGATAAAAACATGACAATACACAAAAAAGGTAGCAGAGTTAAGGGCAGATTACAGTTCTGCGTCTATCGTCTTGACGTGTTGCTTTGCTCTGGTCGCGAACCACTTTTCATGTTATGGTTCTGCAACCTCGACCTAGAATTTCTAGTGACGCACAGCAGTTTCCCGCCAAAACGCTAGTGGGAGCCCATTCAAGAACTCGCGAGTTGCGAGAACTTCGGTGGGGGGAGTGTATATATTCCGCTGACACGCTGATCCTGGTCAACCGGAAAGGCACACCGAGGACCAATCACAGCCGCTTTTGTCTGCGCACTTCCGTTGGTGGTCTGCGTGCGTCTGTCGCGTAGTCAGGATTTTTCTGAGGTGCACGAGAACGCACGCAGAGCCTCTGCGTGGGGGAGTGGTCAAGATTTTGACGCTCGCAGAGGCTCTGCGTCCGAGCGTCAGAGGCTTTGCGTCTGAAGCATAAATTAGGCTGTAGACGGCCAGCCACTCACAACAGCGCCATCTTCTAGAATGGCATACAAAACAGGGAGGGTACAAGGCCAAAGGACATGTAATAGTATTTACTATTTCATCAATGATTTTGATGGTGCGCACATACATACCTTACATTTCCCATTAACACACAGGTCAGACTCATATGGGCCACAGGGAGTCCCATCTATAACTCTATCAGCCATCAGGACTGGCGCATCTTGACCTACTGGGCAGCAGAACAATGCACATGGCTTCTCTGCTCATAAACACATGGGCACAAAACAGAGAAACACAAAATCAAATTGTTAGTATAAATGACAGCTGAAAACACAGGATCAGGATTTGTATGTCTAATTTTTTACAAGTCCAAAACATCAAACATGTGAACTGAATTTGAAAACAAAGAAAAATACAAAACATGTGAGAAAAAACATTGACTTATGTGAAACTTTCACCTGAAGTTCATTTTCACATTAACTGGCTCTGGATATCACAGAAAGAAATATTCACATATGTGAAAATGATATTTACATGTGTAATATTACAGCTAACATCTTAAAATCCATCACATGCTCATATTATTATTTTTTTTCTTGTGTCACTTTTCCTAATGTAAATACAAGTTAAAGATAACATCTCAAATCTGTTTTCTCAGTTTTCTAAGGCAATGGGTTTGCAATTATTTCTCTCAGGAAAACTAAATTAGCTCATGGTACAACAGCCCAGCAAGTAATGGTGTTTCCCCAATCACCTTAAAAAATGTATCTGATTTCATTCTGTTTCTTACATAACAATTAAAATATTATATTACTGAGATAATATAAGAGATTTGGTGAAAAACTTAAGGTGTATCACCTAACCACTATTACAGACTGAAAAAATTAATGAATGTTTCCGTGAATTCTCTGAAGATCTTTACACCTCAAAGTCTACCACTACTACAACGCATACCTCTGAATTCCTTCGCACTCTTCACCTGCTTAAATTGAGTCCCTCAGCACAAGCAGATTTAAATGCTGACATAACATTAGAGGAAGTTAAACAAGCACTAGTAGTAGTTCGCTCTTTTCCTAATGGAAAGGCGGCCGGCCCAAATGGATTTGGCGACGAATTCTATAAAGCATATTTAGAGATTATAGCTCCTTTCATGTTGAGAATGTTTAATCATTCTATGTCAATAAGTCTGCTCCCTGAAACGCTTTACTCAGCCAACATCTCCCTGATCTTGAAAAAAGACAGGAACCAGACAGACCCCTCCTCATACTGGCCTATTGCCCTCCTGGGCTGTGACCTTACTAAAATTCTCGCAAACAGACTAAATAAATGTATTGCAGATATAATCCACGAAGATCAAACTGGATTTATTCCAGGCAGATTTTCTTTTTTTAATGTAAGGGGTCTGCTGAATATTATGTACACTAGTTTTAGTAAAGATTCTAAAATAGACGTCCTCACTCTTGACGCTCAAAAGGCGTTTGATCAAGTTGAGTGGTCATACATATTAGCTGCAATAAGGGAGTTTGATCTGGGGGAGAACTTTGCCTCCTGGGTCAAAATGCCATACGCTCGTCCTACCGCCTCAGTCATCACTAACAACAACAGACCTCCTACCTTCACATTACAATGATCCTGCCGACAGGGCTGCCCCCTCAGCCTGTTATTATTTGCTATTGCAATGGAACCCCTCGCTATCAGTATCAGGAACCACTGTTCTATTGCCCCATTAATCTTGGGGGGAGTTGACCACCGCATCTCGCTGTACGCGAATGATGTGGTTTTGTTTTTGTCCCACCCAGAAGACTCCCTCTCCCTTTTATTGGGATTCATTGAACAATTTGGTGAAATATCTGGCTACACTGTAAATTGGGATAAAAGTGAATTCATGCCCAGTTCAGTTCTCTGACAACAACATTATTAAGCTCTGGCATGATAAAGGGATAATGTACTTTGAACAATGCTATAGCAATGGGACTTTTATGTCCTTTGAGCAGTTAAAAGCTACATATGACTTGTCCAACAAACAATCTCCAATATCTGTTTCAGATGTGGTATTGCAGAGGGTACCATGCTACATTGAACTTGGCAATGTACTAAAATAACTAAATTTTGGTATGACATGCGACACGCTAACTAAAATCATGTAACAAACTTGAAAGGAAGTCAGAGTTCCAGGAAATTTATTGACATATCTATTACTGTTGCCAGAAAATGCTCGCATTAACCTGGAAGTCAGATTCTTCCCTCTCTATATCGAAATGAATATCAGAAATGATGACTTGTTTACCTTTAGAGAAGGTCACATATGTCATGAGATCTTTATAAAGATCTGGCAACTTTTTGAGTATATTGAAACATTAGCCCTAATAGCTGTAAGCATTGACCTAGTTCAATTATAAATTGTCCAGGTACATTGTTTAAGATGTCTAAGATGTTTTGTGTAAGATGTCTTTGACATCTATCACAATGTAATAAATGTCTTTAAAAATATATTATTTCATGTATTTTCTTAAATACTTTTATTATTATTAATAATAATATTATTTATTTGTTTGTCTTTATTATTTGTACTACTTTACCTGTACGAACGAGTTGTACTGTTTTTGCTTAATTGAAATCGTAGTTTGGTTAATGTTCTGAGTCCACAGATTCTTAAGTAGGTTGCAAAGGTCCCAGTTGAGACCAACAGCCCATTATTTAAGATGATATTTGTAATATTTATTATCTATTGATTAGTGGCGGCAGCCATATTGCATTTTTGCCACTCGGGCCATTAATTCAAGTGCTATCTAGATAAACATTGACAAAGGTGCATACTCTTTATAGCACACAACAATTGTTTTTACACAAAGCTTTTAAAGTTACTCTGTAGCTCCAGATCCTTGCACCCTTTATGCTTTTAGTCATTCTATGAATGGTTGATGTACATTTATTTTTTCAGCTGTTGAGAGGGTAGGAGCTTTAGCATTCTTTTTATGCAACACATACGACCATGGCGGTCGTGGCTCAGTGGTTAGAGTCGGTCATTAAATAACCGGTTCGATTCCCACTCACCACTCAAAAAGATTGCTGAAATTGACAGCTGGAAGGGTGTCAGTCCACTTCCTTGTCACGGCCGAGGTGCCCTTGAACAAAGCACTGTACCCCCATGCTCCCCGGGTGCTGTGAATGGCTGCCCACTGCTCCAGGTTGGCATCTGTCTCTGTGAGTGTGAGACCCTGTGCATGTGTGTGTGCATGTGTGTGTCAACAGGTGCCAACCTGGATGGGTTAAAAGCAGAGGACAAATTTCGGGTGTATGCATGAATGCATGACAATAAATCTGATCTTAATCTTAAAACATACATTTTCTTGTGAGTGTTTTTCTCGTAATCTTTTGAGCTTATTCTTTGGCTCCGCATTGTCAACAACTTCTGTGGCTTATAGGCAGTTCGGCAATTGTTCCCAGAGATGGGACTAAGTCACACATGTGCAAGTCTCAAGTAAGTCTCAAGTAATTTTTTCTTGGGCAAGTCAAGTCAAGCCCTGTAATAGGTCAAGTTAAAGTCAAGTCACCTCATTATTACAATTTTACCCGCAGAATCTGATGGTCCGACGACGCCAACAGAACCGCATCGTCCGCAAAAAGCAGAGACCCGATTCTGAGGTCGCCAAACCGGACCCCCTCAACGCCCTGGCTGCGCCTAGAAGTTCTGTCCATAGTATGGTATCTGGTGGGTGGGGCTCTTTGGGTATGTAGGCTGCCCGGAGGGCCACGCTCCCAGTTCCACAAGGTTGCTTGCCCCTCAATTTTAAATGCTCACTGACACGACCTGGCTCAAAAGCCGTATCAAAAAGGAGGAAGCACATGGTTTGTAAGTTATAAAGAAATCCAATTTATTTAACCAATTAGAACTTAAGCTGAGAATTCAACAAAAGTAAAACAATGGGATGTGGCAATCAGGCATCAGGAGTGTAGTGGTGTTGTGGAGCATGAATGTGCTGCAAAGGTGTTGTATGGTGCAAAACATAACCAAAGGATAAACCAAACAAACCCAAAACACACTGCTGTTCTCACAAACCCAGCCAGGAACCAAAAGGGAAGAATTAACAAAGTAAGGGGGCTTAAATCCACTCCCACAGACGGCCAGGTGTATGAGCTGCTGTAATCACTGCTGCACACTCCAATCAGCTTCCTGGTCTGAGGGAGGAGGCAAAGAGAGAGGGAGGAGAGAGATATGCCCGGCACAAGCCCCAGGGGCTGTGACACCCTCCCCCTAAAAAGAGGTTCCATATAGGGAACCGAAATATGTTTGAAACCTAGTAGGTACAACACAACCAGCACTATTAAATGCTCAATGAAAAATGATAAAAAAAAAATAAAAAATCAGAACAAGTTTCCAGTCCAACCACTGCCATCTGCCCCCAGCACACCAAACTCTTGCTCCTCAGCAACAGAGATTTGCCTAGGATTTCTGTGAGCATTTAAGAGGAGGAAGACAGGAGGCAGGAACAGACACCGCAAGCGGAACTGATCAAAGTTGTCCCAACACACCAGGTCCCTCGCCAACCCATACTTCTAATGGGCCAGAGAGAGGGCATCCGCCACCACATTCTCTGATCCTTTTATGTATCGGATGTCCAACCCATAAGACTGCAACATCAAAGACCATCGTATCAGTCTCTGGTTTGGACACTGCAAAGAGTTCAAAAAGATTAGTGGATTGTGATCCGTGTAGACCACCACGGGTGTAGTGCCTGAAACTACATACACATCAAAATGTTTCAAAGTCCATATCAAAGCTAGTGCCTCCTTTTTGATGGTTGAATAATTTAGTTGGTAGGAGTTAAACTTTTTGGAAAAAAAACTCACTGGCTTATCAACACCCAGATCATCAGCTTGCAATAGAACAGCACCTGCACCCACGTGACTTGCATCTACCTGCAGTGAAAAAGGGCGGTCAAAACGTGGTGCCTCAAGAACAGGAGCTGTACATAACAAGGCTTTAATGTTCTCAAAAGCCTGTTGACATTCAGGGGTCCATATATACACTGCCTTTGCCTTCAAAAGGTTAGTGAGTGGCGATGCAACAGTGGAAAAATTGCAACAAAAACACCTGTAGTAACCCACTAAACCAAGAAACCACAACAGTTCCTTTTTCGTGGTTGGTACCGGATAATTTTCAACCGCGCTCACTTTAGCAGCCACAGGACGGACGGACCCCTGACCCACAACTCGGCCAAGATAAGTCACTGTCGCTTTGGCAAACTCATATTTTGAGAGGTTCACGGTGAGACAGGCCTCAGCCAAGCGACCGAACAGCGCCCTGATGCGCTCGACATGCTGAGGCCAAGAGTCAGAAAACACCACCACGTCATCCAAATAGACAGCGCAACCCTCCAGGTCCCCCAGAACACGAGTCATAAGGCGTTGAAATGTCGCTGGCGCATTTCTCAAACCAAAAGGCATAACCTTGTAAGAAAACAAACCGTTCGGTGTCACAAATGCAGAAATTTCCTGGGCCCACTGAGTTAAAGGGACCTGCCAATACCCTTTCAATAGATCAAACTTACTTACAAACTTAGCATGACCAACCTCATCTACACAATCTTCCATACGAGGAAGTGAGAACGAGTCAGGTCTCGTGACAGCATAGGGATGGCTCAGGTGATCCTGAAACATCCCATAGTTAAGCTGCTATAGGCCTAGACTGCTGGGGGGCCTCATCTGTCACACCTTTCCTCACTTTACTCTCTTTATGTACATGTGACATTATTGTGGTCATTAACTCGTGTTTCCCTGTTCCAACAGATATCCTTTGAATGGTGTTACAGTGCCGCGGCCGCGGCCCCCCCCCCCCCCTTTCTGTCGTCTCAAACCCCAGCTGGTGGAGGCGGATGGCCACCCTTCCTGAGTCTGGTTCTGCCAGAGGTTTCTTCCTGTTCAAAGGGAGTCGTTTCTCTCCACAGTCGCCTCAGGCACGCTCAGGCCGGGAGATTGGACCGAAAAACAAAAAGTTTTCAGTGCAATCTGTTGGTTTTCTTAGCTAGGAAATTGTTTTTGAATTGGCTCTATATGAACGAATTGGATTATTTTATGAATTATGATTATTATTAATTAATTGATTTCCAATTGGCTTGAATTGGACTTACTATCTAAGTGCCTTGAGATGACATTTGTTGTATTTGGCGCTATATAAATAAAAATGAATTGAATTGAACTTTCCTGAAGTCAGTGCAAAACCTTGGTGTGCCGTCTGCTTTGGGTACCGTGATGCAAGGCGATGCCCAGCTTGAGGAGGATGGCTCCGCTATGCCATTCTCCAACATATACTTAATTTCGGCATCTAGATACCTGCGTTTTTCAGCATTGACCCGAAAAAAAAACGTTGACGAATAGGCTGAACATCTCCCACCTCAATATCATGTTCAATAAGGTGGGTCTGAGTAGGAGTATCACCAAACAAACATGGAAAAGACCTAATCAACCCTGCTAACTCTGTCCTTTCTAACTCTGTAACCTTGAGGCATTGTTGCGACATCTGCCAAAGAGCCTCAGAGTTTTTCAGCCACCCATGTGTTAATGCTTGATCAACAGCTGGTAACCCATCCGCCTCCACCTCACTCAACAACAAAGGAGTAGTGACTGCTGATGCTCTAGTTGCTAAACATGCTGGATGATAACCTGTGCACCATACCCAGGTGATTTTGACGCACGCTCATGATATGGTTTTAACAGGTTCACATGACAATTGGGTGGTTTTCCTGCGCTCCAGAGTCAAAATCAAATAATTTAAATCAGAAAGCTTCCTTAAAACTGTGTGTGGAACAGTAAATTTGGCTTGAAATGGCGAGCCTATGATGGGCAACAGCGCCAGTACTCGATCACCAGGACTGAAAACCCGCCGTTCCGTACGTCTATCATAGAGCTTTTTCATTTTTCCCTGCACACGCTCCATTTTCTCCCTGGCCAGTTCGCCAGCTGCATAAAGTCTACGCCGAAAACCATTCACATAGTCTAACAGGTTCCGGGGAGGGTCCTCCCCCATCCACTGGTCCCTCAAAATGGCTAATGGACCTCGTACCGTATGGCCGAACACCAAGTCATTTGGGCTAAACCCTGTACTCTCTTGAACTACTTCCCTAGCCGCAAGCATTAACCAGGGCAAACCCTCCTCCCAGTCACCTTCCATTTGAATGCAATAAGAACGTAGCAACGACTTCAACGTTTGATGGAAGCGTTAATGCTCCCTGACTTTGTGCATGATACGCAGATGCCTTGTTATGCTTGATGTTAAGCTGCTTCAACACTTGAGAGAAAAGGTGTGAGGAGAAATTCGAACCCTGGTCACTTTGAATGATTTTTGGAATCCCAAATATAGAGATGAATTGTGACAACGCTCTCACCACCGACCGAGCAGTGATGGTACGCAACGGGTACGCTGCTGGATAGCGAGTGGCTTGGCACATTACAGTGAGAAGATAGATAGTACCGGATTTCAAGCGAGGGAGGGGGCCCACACAGTCCACGATCAAATGCTCAAAAGGTTGATTGACTGCTGGAATTGGTAATAGAGGAGCAGGTTTTAGAGTCTGATTGGGCTTACTTGTTAGTTGGCATGTGTGGCAAGTTTTTATGTGTACCGACACGTCATGTTTCAACCGAGGCCAGAAAAAAATGCCTCAGAATCCGGTCGTATGTCTTCCGAACACCAAGATGCCCCGACCCCTCATGAGCTAGTTTTAAAACAGGTTCACGAAACCTCTCAGGCAACACGATTTGGATAATCGGATCACCCACAAAACTCTGACCATGCGGGACCCATTTCCTTACCAACAGGTAGTCTTTAAGGAAATAGCCCCAAGCACTGCTCTCTATCTGGGCGCCGGATACCACCTGCTCAAACAAACCTTGCAGGGAACAATCAGCCTCTTGCTCCGCCTTCAACTCTTCCTGCGAAACTGACAAGGGATAGTCAGACAAAGAAAACATAGATAACGACCCCACATTTTTATTTGATTCACACAGGCTGGAATTAAACTTATCCCCTGTCATAGCACGCGTTACAGCACATGCTGTGAACACTTCAGGGAATGCTGATTGACTATCATCAGGCTGTTGTCTTACCACTGGCACCGTGTCCACCTCTAACTGTGGCGGCACATCAACCCACACACGGGCACCAGCCAGGCCATTACCCAAAAGCACATTGAGACCCTCCACTGGTAAAGCAGGACGCACCCCCACAACTGCTTGTCCCTGGAAAAGATCGGAGTACAACATGATGTTATGCATGGGAACTTGAAGTACATTTAAACCCATCCCCAACACAGGAATACAAGATCCAGTATCACTCTCACTAGTGAATGGCAAAACTGACGCTTTGATAAAAGTATCATAAGCAGCAGTGTCACGCAATATCTTTACTGGTACTTTTTTGTCACTCCCCACCAAAGACACAAAACCATCACTAACAAAATGTCTGTAACTTTCCAGTTCTGGACTTTGATGAGTCCCAACCTGAAACCCCCCATTCACCACCAAAGGCAGCGAAGGTGGCACTGAGACAGCCATAGACACCCCTCTAGCCCTAGGTTGAGAGACAGACTGGAGGTTAGAGTTTGACTTAGCCTTAAAGGATAAGACCGTTTTTTTGACATTGGGCCCTTGATTTCACATTATAACATGATGTTCTACTCACCCCTGCTTGTTGTTGGTCATTTGGAGCTGTTCCGAAGATATTCGCGAGGCGTCCGGCTGCTCTCTTGAGATATTCGGCCATGAAACGGTTTCCTATGGGCAAGCTCATACAGGCACAAACTATGCTGTTTATAATTTATTAATTACTCTACACCAGCACTGATAACGTGGAGGTGCGTCGCTTACTTAAAAAAATCCGGGTTACTAATTTTGAATTTTAGCCGAATGAATAAATAGGCAGCAGGTCTGTGGGCTGCCTGTGGCAGTAGCACGACGATGACGTCAGTAACACCCACTTTACGACAAAAAAATCAAAATTACAATAACCCGGATTTTTTTAAGTAAGCGACGCACCTCCACGTTATCAGTGCTAGTGTAGAGTAATTAATAAATTATAAACAGCATAGTTTGTGCCCGTATGAGCTTGCCCATAGGAAACCGTTTCATGGCCGAATATCTCAAGAGAGCAGCCAGACGCCTCGCGAATATCTTCGGAACAGCTCCAAATGACAAACAACAAGCAGGGGTGAGTAGAACATCATGCTATAATGTGAAATCAAGGGCCCAATGTCAAAAAAACGGTCTTATCCTTTAAGAGCATAACAGTCAGCTTGTAAATGGCCCTTTTTATGACAGTGATTACAGGTTTTTTCCTCACGGCTACGAACACCATGATCCTCTGTAGCAACAACTTTAACCGAGCTACCCACTGCAAATGAATCGGAACGTCCCCCGTTTCCACGGCCATTACCACCATAGACAGGTGGGTGCCGGCTAAACAGACGCCGCTCACCAAACCCACGTCTGTGCCTGAGCACATATTCATCTGCTAATGCCGCAGCGTTCGCAACTGTTTTCACTTTCTGGTCACCTATGTAATTAGCAATATGTTCAGGTAACGTGTTCTTAAATTGCTCGAGAACTATAAGTTCACGCAACCCCTCATAATTACTGACTTCCAGCGCAGCAACCCAACGGTCAAAATGCCTCGCCAAATCACCCGCCAATTCCAAGTGGGTTTGCTTCTCGTTTTTCCGCCACGTACGAAAACGTTTGCGGTACGCCTCAGGCACCAACTCAAAAGCTCTTAACACTGCCTTTTTAACTAATGCGTACTGCTTACTATCCTCATAATTTAAACTTGCATAGGCCTCTTGAGCTCTTCCAGTAAATACGCACTGCAACATCAATGTGCGCAGAGACTCCGGCCAATTCCGGACCTCAGCAACACGTTCAAAAAGAGAAAAGAATGTTTCTGGATCTTTTTCATTGAACTTTGGTACCAGGTGCAGATTGCACCTGATTACCAGTTCCTGTACTAAAATGCTGGCCCAAACCATCACCAGATTCACCAGGCCACTTCTCCTCTGGAACCGGATGAGGCTCCTCCTCAGTCAGGGTCAGGATCCCTAAATCACTAAAAGGCTTTAATCTCAGACTTCAGTACCTCCTTATTTGACTTTTTAATCACTAATCCCTATCTTGTAGTGGTCTGCTACTCTGAGTAACTGGTCTTTGGTGAATCCATTCAATAACTCTAAACTCGGAGCTTCCACAAACTCAGCAATGCTAGCCATCTCTAAGCTAGAAAAGTTCCCAACATACAAGCCAGGTCAACACTAAGAAAAAGAGCAGTGAAATGAAAAACACCCAGGCGCTCCAACCAGACCTGTGATGCGTCACAAAGCAAGTGTAGCCAGTGTGCCAAAGGTCATCACTGACCCCCACTCAGTGTGTGTCCCCCCACTAACTAAACTGCCTAATCAAAACTAACCTAAACCAACTCAACCCTAGTCTTCAGGGGATCTGGCAGTGGGTACTTATGCACTGAAACCCACTGATATGGTGACGCGACCAGTCATCTGGCAACACCACCAAAACCATGGACATGCCCCCGAGACAACTGCTCTAACCGCCGTCACCCCACACTACGGACAGATGAACAGATTCCAAAGGGAAAATGCCCTAAGCCTAACAGAGGGAACACACGGTCCAATGTGACACACCAACCAACATTTACCCTGACAACCAGCCCAAAACAATAACAGACAGCGCACATAAACTAAATTACCACAACACAAACTACCTTCAAACTAGAACCAAATCAACTTCAATACCAAACCATGCACCTCCTCAAAACAACCAGGTCAGAGTTTCAACCTACCCCCAACAATAGTACCACCAGGAGAAACTCCTCACCTAGCCACTGAAGCCATGCAAACTTCCAACAACCCCTCCCCCAGCAGGGCAGCGGGTAATCAGCACTCAGGTGCGCAGCAATCAAGCCACCACCAACAACCCCAAGCTCAGAAACTACCCACTAAACTTTAGCAAATAGAACAACGACGAGCCCCCAGTTTGACACGGCCTGGCTCAAAAGCCGTATCAAAAAGGAGGAAGCACATGGTTTGTAAGTTATAAAGAAATCCAATTTATTTAACCAATTAGAACTTAAGCTGAGAATTCAACAAAAGTAAAACAATGGGATGAGGCAATCAGGCATCAGGAGTGTAGTGGTGTTGTGGAGCATGAATGTGCTGCAAAGGTGTTGTATGGTGCGAAACATAACCAAAGGATAAACCAAACAAACCCAAAACACACTGCTGTTCTCACAAACCCAGCCAGGAACCAAAAGGGAAGAATTAACAAAGTAAGGGGGCTTAAATCCACTCCCACAGACGGCCAGGTGTATGAGCTGCTGTAATCACTGCTGCACACTCCAATCAGCTTCCTGGTCTGAGGGAGGAGACAAAGAGAGAGGGAGGAGAGAGATATGCCCGGCACAAGCCCCAGGGGCTGTGACACTCACTATTAGAAAATATCAAAGAGCCAGAGGGGAGAGGGGAGGGGTCTTCCCACACCCCTGTTGCCTGGTTGCTGCCTGGGGCGGGGGGGCCAGGAGGAGGAGTTGTCCTGCTGGTTCGGGGTCTGTGGTGGCTGGGGGGCTGCTGGCCCCCGGATGTGCCCGCTACGCCACACTCCAGCGGAGGTGGGGGATGGATGCATGTGCTGTGCGAGTGTTTGTAGATGTGTTTTCTTTTCTTTATGTATGTATTTATTTATTTTATTATTATTATTATTATTTTTCTCTTATATGATTTATGGGGTGACCGGGTCTGGGTCTGGGTCCTGCTGTCCTCTGGCCTGCTTGTGCTGTTCCTGATGGGGGGGGGGGCATTGCTTCTCCCCGCTGCTCGCGGCCTCACCCACCTGTGGGCACGTCTTGACTCCCGGGGCGCTTGCCCAGGGGTACTGGGGCAGGCGCTGGCCCACTGCGGTTGGCCGTCTGGGGCGCCTGGCCCTCTCGGGTGTTGGGCGGGGCCGGTTCCGGGGGTTTTGGTGGCGCTCGGGCTCGCGGGGGCCGGTTCCAGCGCGTGGCCCATGTCTGGGTGGCGGGGGCCTGGCGGGGCTGGTAGGCTGCCGCCTCTGGTCGGCGGGGGGGCTCTGCCCGATGCTTGTGGGGGCTCTCTCCGGGAGATTCCTCTGCTGTCTTCTGGGGGGATGCGTGGTTGTCCCTAGGGTGGGCTTCCTGGGTTCTGTGCTCCTTGGGGGCTGTTGGTGGCCTGGGTCTGGGGGTCCTCTCGGCCTGCTTCTGATTGCTGGGGGGGAGGGGAGGGGGGGGGGGGGGGTTGTGACACTATACACTGATATTTAAGCATGGTTATTATGTGGGACCATCTATGTGTATTGCATGTTCATGCACACACACTCACACTCACACTCACACACATTCATTTGCCCAGTAGCATGCTCACTATGCTCACTAAGCAGTTGTTGTGCTGTCCTGTGGTTTAAGGTCACCTGTGTATTATATGAGATTGCTGCTGCTTGTGTTTTTTTGTTTTTTTTGTTTGTGTGTTTGTTCTCTGCTTGTCTGCTTCCAGGTGCTCCTGGTGCTTCTAAGGTTGGATTCCCCACAAAAGCTGTGAATCGTCTTCAGTTTTGTTTTTACGGGTGTAGCAGCTGGTTGTCGGATTTTCCATCGTTTTTTATGTTTGTCTCTTCATGTTTCTGTTCTTTTTTTTCTCTTCTTCGCTTTCCCTCTCTCTCTGTCCCCCGGTCCGGTTCGGCACTATTGTCATATCATCTTAAATATTGTAACAAAAATAAATAAATAAAAATGAGGAGTTGATGGGCGTCAAGGGGAGCTTTACATTCATAAAGCTTCCCTTGGCATTGCAAATGTGTTCAGCATAAACGGTATTCAGATTACAATTCTGCTGCCATAATGCTGGACAGGACAAGGGAAAAAAAAAAAAAAGAAAAAAAGAAATTCTGTCCATAAAAATTATGAACAGAATCAGTGACAAAGGGCAGCCCTGACAGAGTCCAACCCTCACAGGAAACATGTCCGACTTACTGCCGGCAATGCGGACCAAACTCTGACACCGGTCATACAGAGACCGAACAGCCCATAAAGGAGTCCGGCACTCCATACTCCCGGAGCACCCCCACAAGAATCCCCGAGGGACACGGTCGAACGCCTTCTACAAGTCCACAAAACACATGTAGACCGGTTGGGCGAACTCCCATGCACCCTCCAGGATCCTGCCGAGGGTATAGAGCTGGTCCACTGTTCCACGGCCAGGACGAAAACCACACTGCACCTCCTGAATCCGAGATTCGACTATCCGGCGGATCCTCCTCTCCAGTACCCCCGAATAGACCTTAGCAGGGAGGCTGAGGAGTGTGATCCCCCTATAGTTGGAACACACCCTCCGGTCCCCCTTTTTAAAGAGGGGGACCACCACCCCGATCTGCCAGTCCAGAGGCACTGCCCCCGATGTCCACGCGATGCTGCAGAGGCGTGTCAACCAAGACAGCCCTACAACATCCAGAGCCTTGAGGAACTCAGGACGGACCTCATCCACCCCCGGGGCCTTGCCACCGAGGAGTTTTTTAACCACCTCGGCAACCTCAGCCCCAGAAATGGGAGGCCCCACATCCGAGCTCCCCAACTCTGCTTCCTTTTTTTTTAACCTCATACTTAAAGCTAAAGTTGACTAAAGCTTCGAGATTGAGATTTGACTGCGCTTTTGGTGACTTCTAATTTTAAAAAACATCTTTACAGATCGTTTACAGCTTTAGCTTATTGCGTACCACTCTGTATTTATGTGCCACAGTAATCACAATGGTAAATTAATGGGATCAGATATTTCTCCCTTAAAATAAGTTTTGATATGCAAGAGGCACACATTTTGGTTTGATTGATACTATTAGATTTGATGCCATTTAATACAGTTCTTAACATTACTCCAGCATAGATATTAATATTTCTTTGTAAATTAGAACATTTCTCTATTGTCATTTTATTGATATGTGGCAAGTTTTATGATATAATAAGAATGCATTTGATAGTTCTTGTTTCACTTCATTCTTTACTTTGATATAAAAACCTGGCAAATCCATGAAATATTTCAAAGTTGGTATACTTCATCCCAGTTCTAATGTATGTACACTGTAATGTCAACAAAGCAGTCACTATTAATGACACTTAGCGATCACAGGTAAAGAATTGTCTTGCTGCACTTAATCTCTGTTTGACAAAGTTTTGTCCAATGTACCTTCCCTCTTACAGAATCCAAATTATTTCAAGAAGTTTTATGGTGCATTGTAAATTGTGTAAGTTTTATGTTTACTCCATAATTATGCACTACTTTCACCTCTATATCTAAGTAGGGCATCTGGCATGGTTTTGCCATATGGTTTTAATGGTGTGCGGACTGCACTCACCTGGCCCACGCCTGTGAAATAACGCTGCACATCCACTCCTGTGTTTTACTTTGAGGTGGAAATATTGCTTGATTCTTTGTGGGATTCCAACAAACCATAATTCAGTGATGAAACTGGACCATCAATCGTTTTATGGAACATATTCAGTCATGGGGTCTGTGACTGCATGTAATTAGATATTTGCATTGGTTTATCTTTACACTTGTGAATTTAACTAATGAGTTTGGACGGTTTGGCTTCTTTCGGAAAGTGTGTGAATAACCACAAAGATTGAAAAAACAATTGTGTGTGTGCGTGTGTCTCACCATCATTAATAATAGCAGTCAACAGGCTGCTCTTTGTTTTGCTGGAGTGTCGATCGTAGGACATGCACTGCAGGTCTCTGAAGCTGGGCTCCCCCTTGGGACATGGGGCGCCTTCACATGCCTTGTGCTCCACACTGGCCTTTGGACAATTTCGACCATCTGGACCAGGCCTGTACATGCATGCAGGCATGCGCACACACAAACACACACACACACGCACACAAACACCAAATATGAACCTTTAGTTTAGTGATAGATGTAAATATCTATATTTGCGTTCAAACTGAACAAATCTAAATTGAATAAATTTAACCTCTCAGCAGGTATGATCAACTGCAATGGCAGTTTTATTCATATGGCACATTCCATTTCACTTGAACTACATGGGCTTTATATGTAAATGTAAATGTATTTTATTTCTACAGCCCTTTACAGACCATCCTTACGGTGTACCAAAGTGCTTTACAGCAGGTAATAAATAAAGAGAAGAATAAGTAAAAAACAAATAAAAACAATAAAAGAATAGTGAAAGCAATAAAATACAGCAAAATCGATTAAGATAAAATAAGATTAAGGTAAAAGTGTCCTCATACTACTGGGTATTAAAAGCCATCCTAAACAAGTAGGTTTTTAGCCTAGATTTGAAGAGTCCCAGGTCAGAAATAAGACGCAGCTGGACGGGGGGCTTATTCCAGAGCCTGGGGGCAGCTTTGGGAAAAGGCTCGGTCACCCCAGGGTTTGTATTCTGACCTGGGCACTTCCAGCAGAAACTGATTTGTTGACCTCAGAGCTCTACCAGGACTTTTAAAAGCTCAGATAAATACGATGGGGCGAGGCCGTTAAGAGCTTTAAAAACCAACATTAAAAGTTTAAAATCAGTTCTATAAAGGACAGGAAGCCCATGGAGGGAGTTAAGAACAGGAGTGATGTGCACACGTCTGTTGGTGTTGGTTAAAAGACGGGCAGCAGCGTTCTGCACCAGCTGAAGGCGACTGAGAGAAGACTGGGAGACGCCAACATAAAGTGCATTGCAATAGTCTGACCTTGAACTTATTAGGGCATGGATGGCTTTCTCAAGGTCATGACGACTTAAAAACATTTTAACTTTGGCCAGGAGACGTAACTGGAAAAAACTAGTCCTGACAACATTGTTCATTTGTTTGTCCGGCCTCAGATCAAAGGTCAAAGGTCACTCCCAGATTTCTGACAGTTGAACTAAGCTTTGAAGACAAGGTGCCAAAGCCAGCCGTCACAGTATCCCCAAACACAATGCATTCAGTTCTGTCATCATTTAAATGAAGAAGATTTTGGGCCAACCACTGCTTAATATCACCAATACAATTAAACAAAGAACATTGTGCACTGTTACTATTTGGCTTCAATGATAGATAAATTTGTAAATCGTCTGCATAACAGTGGAAAGAAAGGTTGTGCCTGGCTATAATTGACCCAAGTGGTAGCATGTACAATGAGAAGAGGATAGGGCCAAGAATAGATCCTTGAGGGACTCCACAGGAGAGAGGAGCACTGGAAGAGGAAAGGTCACCAACCATAACGGAGAAGGTTCTACTGGACAAGTAAGACGTAAACCACTTCAATGCAGTGCCGTGGATGCCAACATAATTACTTAGATGTGACAGGAGGACTGCATGGTCCACCGTGTCAAAGGCTGCTGTGAGATCAAGCAGAACTAAGACAACAGGGCATCCACAGACAGAGCAATATCGTTGTGCACCTTTAACAGTGCAGACTCTGCTGTGACGAGACCTAAACCCAGATTGGAATTTTTCAAGATCCTCAAGAAAGGACTGTAATTGTATAAAAACAACTTTTTCTAAAACCTTAGAAAGAAAGGGCAGATTGGAAACATGTCTAAAATTTGACAACGCTGAGGGGTAAAGATTGGTAGAACAATATATACATGTATATTTACATGAAAAGACACAACACAGACCCTGGACAATTGAAGGCTTAGGGAACAAAAGAGAACAATAAATGAAAGCACTGGGGAAGTACAGATCGTCTTTCAATAAAGCATCTGTTGTGTTTTTACTCCAACATAGTATATGAAAATAAAGGATTCAACTCGGAGGTAGAATGAACATGACTTTACTGTAGTCTCAATGTTACATATCCATGTGCTGGCAGTAACACAGTAGCCAGGGGGATGGTTCCACTTTATATACTACAGTCCTCCCCTTTTAGATTAATGCTACATAACTTAAGTAACATATAACATTGCCAATGCATTTACACAATACGTCAATCAGTTAACATATATTGAAATTTTTTTTATTTTAATTTTTTTTCAGTCCTTCAGTCCCATATTATAAATCCAATCTTTTCCGTGGTGCCCTGAGTCGTTCAGGGTTACGTCTGGGAACTTGTAGAGTGCTCACTGTAGGTGGCACTTCCTCTGTAACTGTGGGTG
This sequence comes from Odontesthes bonariensis, assembly GCF_027942865.1. Classification (NCBI taxonomy): domain Eukaryota; kingdom Metazoa; phylum Chordata; class Actinopteri; order Atheriniformes; family Atherinopsidae; genus Odontesthes; species Odontesthes bonariensis. The sequence goes on from NC_134506.1 coordinate 1,539,210, forward strand.
TCACTGTACTGCGTTCAGAGTTGGTTCCAGGATCAGGTGGACGTGCTGGTTGCTCCGGTGTCTTTGGGTGAGCATTCAACAGCTGATCCACATGACGTCTCCAGGTATGCTCGCCAGTGTCCACTTCGTACATCAGAGGGCCGCTCCTAGTGACTATTTTTCCAGGCGTCCACTTGTCCCCTCGGTAGTCACGAGCCAGTACCTGCTGTCCCACATCGAAGCTTCTTGCTGTTTCACCTGAAAAGCTGCTGAACTGTTTGTTCTGCACTTCTCTCCTCAGGTTTGGCTTCAGAAGGTCAATGCGAGATCTCAGCTGTCTGTTCATGAACAGTATTGCATGTGTCTGATTGGTGGTTGCATGGACAGAATTGCGGTACATCAGAAGGAAATTGTCAATTTTGTGTTGAAGAGATGTCTTCTTTTGTCATTGCTTTGATGGACTTTTTGAATGTCTGTACGAACCGTTCTGCTAACCCATTTGTTGCTGGATGATGAGGTGCTGACTTGAAATGTTTGATTCCATTCTTTTTCATGAAATCTTGAAAGTCTTCAGAAGTATACTGTGGGCCGTTGTCACTTACAATTTGCTCAGGCAGGCCATTCCTGGCGAAGATGGTTCTCAGGACAGAAATAGTCTTTTCTGATGTTGTGGATTTCATTTGGACTACTTCTGGCCATTTTCAGTGAGCGTCCACAGCTATGAGAAACATAGAGTTCATGAATGGGCCAGCATAATCAATGTGCACTCTCTGCCAGGGTGCAGACGGCCATTCCCACGGATGTAGGGGAGCCTGTGGCGGTGCGTTTTGAATGCTCTGGCATCCTGGGCAGCTTTTGGTGATGTCCTCGATACTACCTCGCACTACCACACAAGATCCACACATCAGGGTTCCCTGGCAGACTGACTGCTGGTCACGTCTGGCCGAAAACTCAGGAAAGCAGGGATTCCCATGGGCGGGCCAACCTTGTACTGTGATGTCATACACCTTAGAAAGTGTTGGGTCACTCCGCATTTCTTTTTGAATCATGGCATTTGTAACTGGGAGCTGGTCCACCAGTGTTGTGTGGAACATTTCAGCCGGGTCACCATTTGATGGCATTTCTTCCACAGATGTTGACAGTGGGAGGCGTGACAAGCCATCAGCATTGCAGTGTTGTTTAGTCCCCTTGAACTCGATGTCATACAAGTGTGCTCCTAAGAACAGGGCCCATCGCTGCAGTCGCGCGGCTGACATCACTGGGACTCCTTTCCGTGGATTGAATATTGACACTAGGGGCTGATGATCAGTCACTAAGGTAAACCTTTGCCCATAGAGGTAATGGTGGAACTTTTTGATACCCCATACTAGGCTAAGGGCCTCCCTGTCTATCTGCGCATAATTGCGTTCGGCACTTGAAAGCGACCTTGACGCGAATGCAATTGGGCGTTCCAGTCCATTATCCATCGTGTGCGACAAGACTGCACCAATGCCGTAAGGGGACGCGTCACATGCTAGACGGATGGGATGGGTCTGGATGGATCATAGTGGGAAAGTAGCTCGTCAGATGTTATTGGTCTTTTTGTTTCTGCGAATGCCTTTTCACATTTTTCTGACCAATGCCATTCCACTCCTGTCTGTAGTAGCGCATTTAGTGGATACAGCACTGTAGCAAGGTTTGGGAGAAACTTGTGGTAATAGTTGACGAGACCCAGGTACGATCTGAATTGTGACACATTTTCAGGTTTAGGTGCTTTCAGCACTGCTTCAATTTTCTCTTGTGACTTATGCAAGCCGTGCTTGTCGATGACATGTCCGAAGTATGACATTTCAGTTTTGAAAAACTTCCATTTCTCTCTCTTTGCTCGTAGACCATACTCAGTCAGCCTGCTGTGTACTTTTCTCAGGTTTTGGAAATGGAACTGAATTCTCCTCAGCCATTCACGCCCCAGTAGCGCTGGGCCTGTAGTTTTCAGAACATAGAGCTCTAACTTGTGTGTTTGGTCACCATAGGCCACATCCACTTTAGGTTTTCCTTTTGGTGACACTTTTTCACCTGTGTACGTTTTTAACATCACTGATGTCTTTTTCAGTGGCAAGTGAGAAAACAGCCTGTCAATGTCAGTCTCCGATATAACTGACAAAGCTGAACCTCTGTCCAGTTCCATTTTAAGTTTCACTCCAGACACTGTTGTCGTGACCCATATTATTTTCCAGTCTTCTTCAGTGATGCTATGCAGCTCTAAGCACGACAAGTCATCTTCCTCACTGCTGTTTGTGTTTTCTGAATGTTCTGTTACTTTCTGCATTTCATTTGCTTTGGCCTTTGATTTGGGTTTAAAACCTTTGTTCCTTCCAGATTTTTCTTTTTGGGTATTGGTTTGGTCTGATTTGCATGCTCTTTCGATGTGGCCTTGTTTGTGGCATTTCCTACATGTCTTTTCTTTGAACTAGGAGTCGTTTGCACTATGAGAGGATTTACCACACCTGTAGCATTTTTGCTTTTTCCCATTTAAGGACATTTGATGCACTTTGTTTTCTAATGTTTTCTTCTGTAGCTCTGATGCACCCTTTGCTGCTGTTTCCATTGAGATAGCTAGTTCGAGTGCTTTCTTCAAATCTAGCTCTTTTTCTGACAGTAGCCTTCTCTGTGTGCTTGTACAGTGAATGCCACATACCAATCGATCTCTTAAAGCATCGCCAAGTCCATCTTTAAAGTCACAATGCTGCGAGAGTTTGCGCAGTTCTGCCATATACTCGGATATGCTTTCATCCTTTGTTTGATTTCGTTTATGAAATCTGAATCTTTCCGCTATCACTTGTGGTGTAGGGTTTAAGTGTTTCTGCAACGTCTCAACAATGTCTTTGTTTGACTTGCTTGACGGTTTCGCAGGGCTCAGGAGATTACGCAGCAGACTGTAAGTTTTAGCTCCCATTAGACTGAGGAGGACGGAACCTTTTTTGTCATCCTCGATATCATTAGCGTCGCAGTATAACTCCACTCGCTCTATGTATGATTCCCAGTCTTCACTTGAGCTATCAAACCCAACGTAAGCCATTTTGGACATGAAATCCAGATCTTATCCGTTTATCCTTTCACTGTGTGCAATGCACTGTTACTCACGAATCCTTGTTACTTTCGTTTCGTCTTTTGCTTTGTTTCGTCGTTTCTCCTTCCCTCCGGTTTAACTTTTCATTTCGTGTAGATGTTTAGGGTCCGGTTTACTTGTCGCCAATTTGTTGTGTTTTTACTCCAACATAGTATATGAAAATAAAGGATTCAACTCGGAGGTAGAATGAACATGACTTTACTGTAGTCTCAATGTTACATATCAATGCGCTGGCAGTAACACAGTAGCCAGGGGGATGGTTCCGCTGAATTAAGTATATCCACTTTATATACTACAGCATCCATATAGTGTATCCATATAGTAACACACCTTTAGCTTATTGTTAGCTGTAATGTTATATTCTTATTTGTAAGTCGCTATGGATAAAAGCGTCTGCTAAATGCATAAACATAAACACCCCACACTAACCAAACTAATGAAAACACTACTGAAAAGAAAAACATGGAGCATTCTGAACAAAAAACTGCAGTATAGGCAAACATACATACAAATATATACGTAAACAAACATATTCACTCACATATAGCAATTATCCATAGTCCTCAGACAATAGGAAAGTTTTGATTTTGTAAACACAGTTGTTAAAAACCATTGAAAAGCTGACAGCTCGGTTCAAAGAGCAGGAGATGGTAACAGAAAGCACCCTCAGCAGTATTCAAAGATTCTAGTTGGATTTTTGGTTCAACTCGGACACCTACCTGAGAAATATAATAACTGTGATATTCATGCTGGTGGCTCTGTTACCTGATTGTTTAACTTTGTTCAACTCCTCGGTTTTCTCTGATCATCTACCAAATTTGACCAGTGATTACATATACATAGAATAGAATAGAAAGAAGAATAGAAAAATACTTTATCTATCCCCCAATGGGGGAAATTCGTCAAGTAGCTCAACATTTTTTTAAATATTTACAATGATTGAATTAACAACAATAAAACAACAATAATAATTCTACTACTAACTAAATAATAATAAATGACTAAATGGCAAAATATACAAATAAATAAAAATCAATCAATCAATTTGAGAAGAACTCAGCAGTCCCTGTTATAAAGCCTTCTGGCTGTGGGAACAAAGGACCTCCTGAAGCTCTCAGTCCTGCAGCCTCTCACTGCAGCTGCTCCTCTGTCCTGCAGGATGCTGTGGAGAGGATGTTTATTATTCTCCATCACAGAATCTAACTTCCTCCTCATCCGTTTCTCCACCACAGCACCGAGAGGGTCCAGCCTTCTGCCTACAACAGAACCAGCCTTTTTCACCAGTTTGTCCAGGCGCCTACAGTTTCTGTCTGTAGTGCAACTCCCCCAGCAGACAGCAGCATAGAACAGTGCACTCTCAATGATAGTGTGATAAAACATACTCATCATATCACTGCAGACATTGAAGGACCTGAGCCGTCTCAGGAAAAAGAGACGGCTCTGGCCCCTCCTGTACACTGCGTCTATGTTGGCAGACCACTCCAGTTTATTATCCAGCACCACCCCCAGGTATCTGCAGGTCTGAACAGTCTCTATCTCCCCTCCATCAATGCAGACTGACTGGTATGGAGTTTTAGATCTCCTGAAGTCCACCACCAGCTCTTTGGTCTTGGTGGTGTTCAGGAGCAAACAGTTCTTTTTGCTCCAGTCAGTAAAGGCCTCCACAAGGTCCCTGTACTCCTTCTCCTGTCCACCACGCACACATGCCACAACAGCCGTATCATCAGAATACTTCTGAATGTGGCAGGACTCTGAGTTGTACCTGAAGTCTGATGTGTACAGGGTGAAAAGAAAAGGAGCTAAAACAGTACCCTGCGGAGCCCCAGTACTGCATTCCAGTGTTCCAGAAACACATTTCCCCATCCTGACATACTGTGGTCTGGCAGTCAGATTATAATCCATGATGTCAGGGAGGGGGCCACACCCATACCGAGCAGCTTGTCTTTCAGTATGGGAGGCCGTATGGTGTTGAAGGCACTGGAGAAGTCAAAGAACATGACTCTCACATATGAACCAGGCACATCCAGATAAGCATATGCCCGATGCAACATGTACAGAATCGCGTCTTCCACTCCTGTGTTTCTGGTAGGCAAACTGGAGGGGATCAAGAGCCTCAGCAACCTGCAATCTCATGCAACGAACAAGAAGTCTCTCCAAGGTCTTCATGATATGAGATGTCAGAGCCACCGGTCTGTAGTCATTCAGCTCCACCGGTTGCCCTAATTTGGGCACTGGTATGAGACAAGAAGTTTTCCACAGTACTGGGACTTTTTCCATCTGAATGCTCATATTGAAGAGCCTCTGAAGAGGGACTGCTAGTTGACCAGCACAGTCCCTCAGAAGCCTTGGACAGACTCCATCTGGGCCTGAAGCCCTCCCTGACTTAAGTCTCCTGAGCTCAGCTCCAACCTCCTCCATAGCTAGACACAGAGGTTGTAGCGGAGGGATGGCGACAGGAGTGATGTTGCTATCAACCATAAAGATGGGGTGGGGGTGCAGCTGGACAGAGGAGGGCTAGTGGTGGGAGTTGCTGCAGAGGTGGAGGAGCAGCTGGACCGAGGAGGCCAGGCGGTGGGAGCAGCCACAGATGTGGAGGTGCAGCTGGGCTCAGGATGCCTGGTGGTGGAAGCTGCCACACAGGTGGAGGTGTAGCTTGGCTCAGGAGACCAGGCGGTGGAAGTTGCTGCAGAGGTGGAGGTACAGCTGGACAGAAGAAGCTTGTTGGTGACAGCAGAGGTGGAGGTGCAGTCAGGCGGAGGAGGAGGTTTGGCGATGCAGGTTGCCATTGAGGTGGAAGTACAGCAGGGCAGTGGAAGCAGTATAGAGGAAGCAGCTGTAGTGGTGGGGGTGGAGGGAGCAGCAGCAGAGGAGGGAAAAGCCACACTGTCAAACCTGTTGTAATAATGGTTGAAAGTATTGGCTCTGTCCACATCACCTTCTACAGACTGAGAGTTCTTCAGTCTGTATCCAGTGATGGTCCTCATGCCCCTCCACACCTCCTTGGTGTTATTGTTCTCCAGCTGTCTCTCCACCTTTTTCTTGTACTCCACCTTAGCTCGACGTAATGTCTTTTTATGCTCCTGTTGTACACTCCTCCGCCTTTCTCTATCCCCATTCTGGAACGCCCTCTTTTTCTGCTTCAGGAGGTCTTTGATGTCACTGGTGATCCATGGTTTGTTATTTGGATAGCACCTTACAGTCCTGACTGGAATCACAGTGTCCCTACAGAAGTTAATGTAGTCTGTGATGGTGCTGACCCTCCTGTCCATGTCAATGTCCATTTCATCTTCCTCCAGCAGTACAGCCTAGTCTGTGACATCAAAGCATCACTCGCCTCTGGTGACCACTTCCTGAAAGATCTGGTAGTAACAGGAAGTCTTTGTACACACGGTCTGTATGTGGGTTGTAGATAGACCATGCTGTGATCAGATCTACCCAGTGGTGGAAGAGACACTGGCCTGTAAGCCTCCTTCACGTTAGCATAGAACAGATCTAATGTCCTTTCTCCATGAGTTGGACAGTCCACATACTGTACAAAGCCAGTCAGGCAGGAGGATAGAGAGACGTGGTTGAAATCCCCTGTGATTGCAATGAATGCCTCAGGATGCTGGGTCTGTATCCTAGCAACGGCGTGCGTCATGGATGACGTCACATGCCGTTGTAGGTGCCGCCCTCGGTGGAATGTAAACGACGATGACGACTGTGTATGGGAACTCTCTGGGCGCATAGAATGCACTGAAACCAACTGACAGCAGTTCGATGTCTGGACAACAAACCCTCTCCTTAACGGTTACATTGCGTGACATGACGTGTCGAACGTGTCATGATTATGCCTGTTCAACACCATTTACAAAGATCCCACAGAATCTGGACCCAGACCAAAGAGGTATGTTGGTGTAGGTCTTGGATTTCCTCACGCCGTCGCTGAACGAGGGCTTTAACCGTTGCAGGGAGGGCAAGTCTGCCTGGGGCAGCTGTTTTTAAAACTGTCATGATTATGTCTGGTTGTGGTGTTTTTTGATGGTGCTGGGTCGCAGGTTGGGCTGAGCAGGCTGCAGAAGCTTTCACCCCCGAAAGGGTACTGAAAGGGTGTGGCATGGGTACCTTAAACGAATAATCCTCTTTGGAATGCCATGTTTTTAGCAGTCCTCCTATTTTGTGCATAACTGTTTACAGACCACCCAAACCCTGCTCCTCTTTTCTTTCATTTATCATTACAACTTTTGATACAGTTATTATTTTAGGAGATTTTAATTTACACATGGACAATCAATCAAACACATCTGCTAAAACAGAAAGTACAGGGAATGTCGGCGCAGGCCGGTGACGTAGAGATAGCAGCATCCATAGCAACCACCTAACAACGGTAGAAAACGTTTTATTCTTACGTTTTTTTAAGGAGATACTAAAATATTCGGCGAAACTAATAAAACGAAAGATCGTCTACATTCCCTTAACAAAGATTATGAAAATATTATGCATAGTTCTCGCTAGAAATGTCATCGAAATGCAGATGCTTTCTTAAAATGTTATGCTTTTCACAGAAAATAGGCCGACAGTCGACCATTTTTCTTTTTTCGCTGAGGGAAACTTGATAGTCACGTGACCTGGTTGCAAGGCAATGTAAATGAATCGGCCAAATAAAACGTAGTATTGTCACAATTTTGGGGGCCAAATTGTGACATTACTACGTTTTCCCTTGTGGACCAATGTAGCTATTACACAATTTGCTGTGAGACTGGGTTGTGGTTTTGGGTTACTGACATATTTGGCCATGCTTTTAGAAATGAAACATTGGGATGGATGCCGTTTCTCCTAATCAGACCATGGTTTGCTCATAAAGATTGGCAATTGTCAATGTTGTTTTCTGGATACCACCCAGAGAGTCTGCAGTTGCAGTATGACCTTGGGCTAAACACACTATCACTGGTTAGATTTGGCTGGGGTCCAGGGAAAATTATGGAACAGTATGAACAGTATTTGGGCAAATTACACACAAAGATATAACATTAATTTCAGAGAATTAATTAATCAATTAATTTCTCTGATTGTGTAACTGGTTATCATTGGTTTCTATAAGAAGCAGTGGTCCTAAAAACATTGGTGACGATCCTAAAAAAAGCTCCTAAAAAAATAACAAAAGTACGATTACACAAACAAACACACTTGTAAACATGCACAAATAGAAAAGTGACATACGGAGGGTTATCGCATTTTCTCTGTCTGAACAGGACTCCAGTTCCACAGGTCCTACTGCACAAGCTCCACTGACTCCATGGACTCCAGTCACCATCCACATGTTGAGGGATGGGGGTCTTACTTACACAGTCTCCTGCTCTGCACCACTAACACACAAAAAAACTATTTCAAAAACAATTCACACACTTTTAGGCAAATCATAATATTTTATCAGAACATATTACCTTGTGATACATCAAGAATAGAACAGAACAAAATAGAATATAAATCTATGAAGGAAAATTATATGGTTGTGATGATATTAATAAAATCTACAATTTATTTCCCCCAAAGGGATAAAGTTGTAACTTGAAGAATGTTATGTAGGTGAAACAATCCTACCTTGTCTGTTCCACACTCTGTTCCTTCCAGAGGAGGATCTAGCTTCGTCTTACAGGGTGGATGTCCCTCTACTAAACACCACAGGCCAGCACACATTAGGTGCTGAAAAAACACCAGAGACGCAGAGAATATAAAAGATATATCGTTACCAAAATACTGTACTGACATGTTAAAATCATTACTAGTTTTGGTCAGTAAAGCAGCAGCACTGATTTGCAAATAATGTATTGTACCATTCTTTTGAGAAAACACAAGTGACAAGGGCAAAACACAATTTCCATTAATTAGGATTCAACTTTGACCATAAAACATTGAATAAAAATTAACTGAAAATTAAATGTAAAAATATTGTATTTATCCCAAATGACCAACAGAATCTCTCCGTATTTACTGTAGTGTAGTTGTGTGTAGTTGACAAAGCCTTACACTGACCACACTCCATTGTTTCAACATGTTATGTAGAAAGTGCTCAGTGTTCTTCTTTATGTTATCTTACTTGTGCAGCATTCTTCTTTGTACAATCAGCTCAAAGGGCTCCAGAGCCAGATTTGCTCTGGAACCAGTCTACCCAAGAGGGGTTGGACTCTCTTCCACTCTGGAGTTGCCCGCGGTGAGAGGCGTAGAGCAGGTGTGGGCATACTTATTGCCCCCCGGCTGTGCGCCTGTACATTGGGGTTTACCCCGGTAGACGAGAGGGTAGCCTCCCTCCGCCTTAGGGTGGGGGGACGGGTCCTGACTGTTGTTTGTGCTTATGCACCGAACAGCAGTTGAGAGTACCCACACTTTTTGGAGTCCCTGGAGGAGGCACTGGAGAGTGCTCCTCCGGGAGACTCCCTCGTCCTGCTGGGGGACTTCAATGCTCACGTGGGCAATGACAGTGAGACCTGGAAGGGCGTGATTGGGAGGAACGGCCCCCCCGATCTGAATCAGAGTGGTGTTTTGTTATTGGACTTCTGTGCTCGTCAAGGACTGTCCATAACGAACACCATGTTCAGGCATAAGGGTGTCCATATGTGCACTTGGCACCAGGACACCCTAGGCCGCAGCTTGATGATCGACTTTGTGGTCGTATCGTCGGACTTGCGGCCGTATGTCCTGGACACTCGGGTGAAGAGAGCGGCGGAGCTGTCAACTGATCACCACCTGGTGGTGAGTTGGCTCCGCTGGTGGGGGAGGAAGCCGGTCAGACCTGGCCACGCTAGGGTGTCTGGACACAGGCGTGGTCACGCAGCTGATCAAGGAAACCTGGGAGAACAAGGGGAACCTGGTGGTGCTGTGGTTGGACCTCAAAAACGCCTATGGGTCAATACCCCACAAACTGGTTGAGGAGGCCCTGCGCCGGCACCACATCCCAGACAAGTTTAGTGACCTCATTCTGAACTACTACAATAGTTTCAGTTTGAGTTTCTGCTGGGTCTACAACATCAGACTGGCACAATCTTGAGAAGGGGATCATTACTTTTTTTAAGATTAAGATTAAGATTAAGATAATTTATTTGTCATGTATACACACAAAATTTGTCCTCCGCTTTTAACCCATCCAGGTTGGCACCTGTTGACACACATATGCACATGCACATGCACAGGGTCACACACTCATAGAGACAGATGCCAACCTGGAGCAGGGGGCAGCCGTTCGCAGCGCCCGGGGAGCATGGGGGTACAGTGTGTAACACCGCATTATGTAATAACGCCGCATTATGTAATAATGTAATAAATTTGCACGCCATTATGTAATAACTGCCGCATTTTGTAATAATCTGCCGCATTATGTAATAAACTTCTTGAACGCAATATGTAATACATTTTGCCGCATTATGTAATAAGTTATTACATATTGTGGTTGTTACTACATAATGCGGGTGTTGCAATTTTCTTTTTAGCAAAATGTAACAGTTGGTGCATTATGTAATAACCAACCGAAATTGACATTTTCATTGATTAAAAACAGCATGATAATGTGTATTTTACTCAAAAATAATAATTAAGAGGACAGTATGTCAACTATTGCTCAGCTTACATTGTAACAATCCACCTTTTAACTTTGGTTGTGCTCATTTAAACGTACAAGGGGTTATTTTCAATTCATATTTGCAGTTAGATTAGTCATGAGATCAAGTTTGGAGGTAAGTGCTTCTGATAGTTAACCAATTTAGAAAATTGTCAACTAAATCTCTGTCTATGCTCAAGCAGCAGTAAAGAAAAGACATACAACACCAAATAATTAAACATGGGCTGTGCACAACAGCACCATGTAGTCTAGCCTATTCAATAAAGGTCATGTTCCATGTAACCTTAACCTTCCTTCATAATGCATATTTCCAATAACACCTACAGTAATAGTACCTGCATTAATGAAGCACTGGCAGTGTCACAAAATTATACTAAGTATTATTCTGACACAAAAATGTAGGATAGCCTATATCATGCAAACCCAGAGTAAGAGACAAAAAATAGTTGCAGAACAAATGACTGATGTCGAACAGTTAATTATTTCAAATTATTTATTCTCTGAAGCCCAATACTATACCATCCTGTAGAGGTACAGACGTCATGGATGAGCAATGTGTTATGAACAGCAAATATTATGGCAATCTTTGATAATAGGCCTAATATCTCAATCAACTAAATGAAAAACAATCCAGCCACAGCATAGAGCCTAACACACACACAATGAAACTGTAGTGGATAATAAAGTGGAAACGTAAAATTTAACAATGTTCTAGACCTATTACAGGCCATGGCACACATATAACCACACAACTAACCCATCTAAAAATCTACATTTGAACTAGGGAGACTCAAGAAAATCTACCTACAATGCAAAACAAAATATAGCCCTAAGGTTTCCAAAAAATGTCCTTGATTTTAAGATGACCATGGCCAATGTGCTTTATCAGAAGCCAGGCCATCATCCACCTGCTATTTTGGCTGAATAGCTCCCTCAGTCTAATAGCAAGACCACTACTGTGTCCAGCGGATTTATAGAGCCTCAATATGCTTATGGAATTGTCATGATCATAATCCAAGTTTAGGGTGTCAGCTAAAGTTTCTCTAATGTAGATTTGCGGATGGAACGGATCTGCAAGATCTCGAAAAAGTTTAGAAACTCTATTAAATGCCCAGAGCATTGAGGAGTCTGCATTAAGGGTCAACTGGATGATAAATGACAGCAATTCTGTAGGCAAGATGGGTGTGCCATGCATTCTGTTTTCTGCATCATTATCTGGAGGTCCACACAACTGGACATCATCTTGGTCTCGTTGAGCATCATCGTTGGACTGATCATCTAGATGGACATCATTTTGGGGTTCATCTAGTTGGGAATCATTGTGAGGTTCATTCAGTGTGGCATCATCGTGTGGTCCATCAGTTAGAGTTTCATAAGCCGCTTTCGGACAGACAGTTCTAAGAAAGTAGTTATCAGAACTACCCTCCTCGAATTTCGTTCTGATAACTATCCTTCCCCAGCGGAACTGTTTCAGTCTGCATTCGCACATGAGTCGGGACTTGATAGGGACTGATGCGCCGCGCGCAGCCGTCTGCTTCAGTGACGTGTTAGCCGTTAGCCGTTTAGCGCTACATTCAAACACAAAACAAAACGGTAAAAGTAAGGAGAGTAGAAAAAACACCACCAAGAAGCTAATATGGAGAGCGGGGAGGCCATCGTGTTTATGGTCTGCATGATGGTGATATTAATCATGGACAATCACATCAGGCGTCTAATATCGAGGCTGGAAGAGCTCACAGAGAGAGTCAGGAGATACTTTTTTATTTCATGAAGGAAGAAAGGAGAGCAGAGCGCTGCAGACAAATGAGACCAGTGTAAGTTTAACTTATTAAACACCCGCTGGTTGTGTCTGTGTCATATGAGGAGACATTTCAGCCGTGATAGCATGACATGGGGCGTAGCTACCGACCACCACACACCTACGTCAGATGCGTTCTATAGAACCATGAAAAGACCCGACCTCGGAGAAGGAGCTAAATAGTTATAGGAACTAAGGGAGAAAGCCCCGAGTTCCTGTATGTCCGAACACGGGAGAAAACGGCCCCGCGGATTAAAAGGTTATTAGAACTGCCAAAGGTTCCTACAGTCCGAAAGCGGCTATTGTCCGTGTTGTCGTTTGGTGTGAGTTCTTCATTTTCACTCTCTTGGTCTGATTCATTTTTATGTTGAATTATCCTTTCCCCCTGCTTCTAAGATGTTTTCAATAAATGAAGAGACTGATCCTTCCAGACTTAAGTAATGTTCTCCATGTCCTTTCAGCAATGTGTCCAAGGACTAACAAAGGACAACTGTCACAATATCTATTAGACTGTGATATAATGGAAGATGCATCAACACCTAGTGAGGAGACAACGAGAAACTGAACATTGAAAATCTCAGCAGCCCTTTGTAGAGTTATGTGGTCGCCATAGGTCCCACATTGTGACATACTATCCAAGTAGCCATCCCAGTCATTCCCATCAACAAAATTTAACAAAGGTGTTCCGTTTGCAGAAATCGGATTAGATCTGAGATCTTGAACTATTTCATCTCTTAAAATTTCTGCTGATCTGAATATTCTGTGTGTGGCTAGCAGATCAGATATGACTGAGAACTGGCAATTTCCGTCTGGTGCTGGGTCAAACCGTATCCTCAATTGCAATGACATGAATTCCTCCAGTCTGTCTCCATGTGTGTACGGTATCAAACATGGATGTAAAGGTTTTGCGGACTTTAAAGATTTAGAGCGTTTTCTTTCTTGTAATCGTGTTGTACTTGTCACATCAGACACAAATAACCATTTCACTTGCATTTTGGGGTCAACAGGGATCTGAAACTGAACTTTGTATTTTGAAAGCTTTACATTTCGTTTCACAACTGTGCCAGTCAATACCCGAAACCTTTTTGAAACTGGATGGGCACCATCATTTGTTTAGATGCATTTCTGATCATCCGATTATGACAGTGCTCAGTGGCTTTCTTTGCCTTTTTTCTCAGTATCCTCCGCTTAGCCTCAAAATTGTCTCGCTGTTTCAGGGAGGGTACATTTGGTTGTGGATTGTTTGCAGATTCCTTTCTGACAGTGGATGGAGACCCTGCTAAGGGATGCACGACTCTATTGCTTTTTCTCCCATAATAAACATCAAATGGAGACATCCAGCCTAACACTTCCTTAGGGTCTTCATTCATCACTCTTGAATTTTCTGGTAGATGCTTAACACAGTTAACCCCACCTTTCTGAAAATTCACCAGATCATACATAATCTTTTTTCTTAGTATTCTGTGTGACCTCTCTATCTTGCCTTGGCTTTGGGGATGGTATGGGGAACTCTCTATTATTCTAACTTGCATGGATTCCATCAGCCTTCGAACTGCTCCTTTAAATTCTGCCCCTCGGTCGTGTTGCAAAACTTTGAGATGGCCATGTTCCAAGTAAATATCATGAAGATGTTTTGCAATCTCTGCACTCTCTTTGCCCTTTAGTGGTCTCAGCCATACATAGCGGCTAAACACATCAATTACCGTCATAATGTATCGATATGTAGAACTACCATGACTAATTTTCATTTTCCCCATATCCAGGAGGTCAACCTGATGGTGATCCTGTACCTCTTTGGCCCTGATGGGTCTAGGAATGGGTTTGTTTGCAAACCTAGCCTTATGAAGTTGGTAGATTTTGGATCGTTCCAGGGCCTTTTGAATCTTTCGTTCACTGATGCCTGAATATTGCTCATTCATTCATTTATTTAACTTACTGGCACCTGATACCTTCGTGTCATCCAGACCATTTTTAACCCTTTTGCCAACTTCAGATGTTCTAGTGACTGGTTTTCTGGCACACAATAATGTGTAACCATCTTTGCTGAGCGAATATATATCTCTTTTCATCCACAGCCTCACTAAAGCATTTTTTTTAGCTCTTGTCCATTCAGCTACAGGTACAGTGCAGGTCAGCAGAGTGGTAAATAGAAGATCTGTGGGGGGAGGAAGTCATAATTAAATAGGGAATGTTCTACTGAATATATATTCCATGGTAATACTAATTCTTAATAAGCTCTAATATGGCGTTACCAATGTGGGAATGTGCCCTATTAATTTTTTATTTCTGTTTTGTTAATAATAATAATAATAATAATAATAATTATAATAATAATAATGCATAGAATGCAGCTCAAAGTGCTTTACATCTGGGACATTTAATACAATAATAGATGAAAATAACAATAGTAGACGAATATAAAAATAACAACAACAATAATAATAATAATAATAAGAAGAAGAATAATAATAACAATGATATATTTGGAGGCTAACACAGCAAGTTAGCCTTAGTAATAGCATGTTTAGTCTAGGCTACTAGTCTGTTAGCCTACTGCTAATTCTTTAAAATAGTCAAATGTACAAAAAGGTATCCTTACTCAACTTCAACTTACTCATAAATGACTCAATAAACTCAATAAACATGGACCTATTAAAAATATTTTGCATTGTTCCTATCAATAGATTCAAATGTGTAAGAGAGAAGGAAATAAAGACAAGGAAAACAGATTATATTATTGGCTAAGTTAGCCAACCATAAGCTAAGCTAACACATATTAGCATAAAAGGTTTTCTTTTCATGTTCATTGAGGACACAGTATCTCGGTCTAAATTCTGCTTAGTTTGTAGTACAATCAAAAAAAAAAAAATCATAGATAATAACTTACGTACATTGCCTTTCCACTAGCGGGCCAAGCCTAGCCAGTGATAGACCCAAAGAACATTGATAAAATTCACTTTATTATTCTGCAGTTCCATTGTGTGATCAGTGTGTTGGGCTGTATGTTGCAACTGTATTGTTTTTCATTTAGTTGCTTAAATATTTAATTGCACCGTTAAATTAATACTTATTTGTAAGCATTCATTTTGAGTAAAATACACATTATTTTTAGCCTGGGAATTCCCATGCTGCTTTGCGCTCGATTTCATTCTCACTGCAAAGTCAGCCTGGAAACCACCGCCCTTATTTTTGCCAGAGTTTGGGAACCAATCACAGAACGGGGGGGGGGGGGGGGGGGCAGCAAGACGATGACGACGTCTATGCGCTACACCGAAGCTTGTAGAGCGTTAATCCAACATGACAGCGGACACAACGTTACCGTTCAATGCAGCCTTAGAAAGTGTTTCGAAGTAGATTCACCCTAGGGTCATTTGAACCGTGACATCCAGCCAAGTAGCCCACCCGAAGTTTTTCCGATATTGGCTGAACATCAGCTGAGTTACCGAGTTATCCCGAATAGCTTAGTACAAGCGCTAACGGACCCTGGCAGTATCTCCAAAATTACCACACTAAAATCACATGTCATGACACCAAACTTCTACAGTTGTACAAATATGGTCTGTACTCACAAAACGATGCATTTGGAAGTTTGTACATAGTCCAGGAGTTTATTATTATCATCAACACAAGCCTAATAGCTTCTCTGCTGCTAAAGCTTCGTTGACGTCACTTCTGGGAGCTGGGAGCTTCAAAGTAAGATGAGGGTTGATCTACTACTGTAGACAACAAAGCAAGGCTGCTCAATTTCTCCATTATTAAAATAAATTCACAACTCTACAACATAAAAATTCATGTAGAATATAGCATATAGGCCTACTTTGTTGTCAATTTAAGTAGCTTAGAGCGCAAGTTTACTTTTATTTTCCATTTTTTTCTTCTTCCTCGTCGAATTTCTGTCGTCATCTGGTATAAGTGATACAATTGGCTATGAATTGACGTCATTTGATAGACATTCGTAGCGCCCAATAAACGGCTCTAGGCATTCGTAAACCAAGCCTCAAATATGAGAAAATGCACACCTAGTTCCCAGACCACCATCTCATCGAGATTGTGGACGCGTCAGCCAGGCTACATTATTTTGCTGTTTCAATGTAAATTTCGGTTGGTTCTTACATAATGCACCAATTGTTACATTTTGCTAAAAAAAACAATCGCAACACCCGCATTATGTAGTAACAACCGCAATATGTAATAACTTATTACATAATGCGGCAAAATGTATTACATATTGCGTTCAAGAAGTTTATTACATAATGCGGCAGATTATTACAAAATGCGGCAGTTATTACATAATGGCATGCA
This sequence comes from Odontesthes bonariensis, assembly GCF_027942865.1. Lineage (NCBI taxonomy): Eukaryota > Metazoa > Chordata > Actinopteri > Atheriniformes > Atherinopsidae > Odontesthes > Odontesthes bonariensis. The sequence continues at coordinate 1,555,989 of NC_134506.1, forward strand.
AATTTATTACATTATTACATAATGCGGTGTTACACGGTGCCTTGCTCAAGGGCACTACTGGATGCACCATTTCAGTGATCCTATTCGCACTTGCCATGAACATGCTGGTGAAGTCTGCAGAGGTCCAGTGCAGAGGTCCCCTCACCAAGTCCGGTGTCCGCCAGCCGCCTATTAGGGCCTTCATGGATGATCTGACGGTGACAACACCACACGTGCCAGGGAGCAGGTGGATCCTGAAGGGCCAGGAAGAGATGACCACCTGGGCTCGCATGTGCTTCAAGCTAGCAAAGTCCAGATCTCTGGTGTTGAAGAAAGGAAAGGTGACCAACAAGTTCCACTTCACACTGGGCACTACCCAGATACCATCAATCACTGAGAAACCAATGAAGAGCCTGGGAAAGGTGTTCAACTGCAGCCTGAAAGACACAGCAGCCATCCATGCAACCAACCTTGAACTGGAAGCCTGGCTAGCATCAGTGAACAAGTCTGGCCTACCTGACAAGTTCAAGGCCTGGGTTTACCAACACGGCATCCTCCCATGGATTCTCTGTCCCCTCTTGATCTATGAGGTTTCAATCTCCACCATCGAGGGCTTCGACATGAGAGTCAGCAAGTTTCTCTGGAAGTGATTGGGTCTACCTTGGAGCCTGAGCAGCATCATCCTGTATGGCCAGAACAACAAGCTGAAGCTCCCCATAAGCAGCCTGAATGATGAGTTCAAGGTGAGCCGTCCCAGGGAGGTGCTGCAATACAAAGAGTCAGACGATCCGAAGGTCTCCCAGGGTGGGAACGCGGTGAGGACAGAACGGAGGTGGAGGGCAGCTGAGGCTGTGTGAGTGGCTGAGTCATGGCTATGGCACAGGACACTGGGAGCAGTGACTCATGGAAGAGCTGGCCTGGGCAGTGGCACAACATCTCACTATGACATGACACAGGGGAAGAACAGGAGATCACTGGTGCAGCAAGAGGAGGAGTGGGCCAGCAAAATGGTTGGAATGTGGCAGCAGGGAGATTGGACAAGATGGGAGGATGCAGAGTCTCATGGGTGGAAAGCAGAGCCCTATCGCGTACGATTCCTGATCTGGGCTGTCTACGATGTAAATTCCCAAGCCCATCCAACCTGTTCTGCTGGGTATTGGTGGAGTCACCAGCCTGCAACCTCTGTCTGAAAAGGGGGACCCTAGAACACATCCTCAGCTGCTGTTTCGGAATTGGCCACTGCAAGCGCCTCCGCCTAGTGAAGAACACCACTGCTTTCATCTGGGCTGGAGAGACGCCATCATCAGCTGCCAGGGCCACCTCTTCGGGCCTGATTGCAACAGCACAAGACTGGGAGTTGAAAGTTGACATGGGGAAGCAACTGAAATTCCCAGAAACTGTTGCCACTACAACACTGCGGCCCAACATGCTACTCATCTCAGAGACCTCTAAGCAAATTGTTCTCCTTGAACTCAACGTACCCTGGGAGGACCGTATCGAGGAGGCCAATGAGAGGAAGAGGGAAAAATACGCTGATCTGGTTAGAGTGCCGGAACAACTGGTGGCGAGCGCGGTATGAGCCCATTGAGGTGGGATACAGAGGGTTCGCTGGCCAGTCTCTCTGCAGGGCCTACAACATCCTGGGTATCATAGGGGCCAGTAAGCGAAGGGCAATCAAGGAGGTCACTTAGGCAGCAGAAGTTGCCTCAAGGTGGCTGTGGATAAGGAGAGGAGAACCGTGGGTGGGGTAGCGCTACCTTGACACAAGATGGGGCCCGATCAACCCCAGCTGGGTCGCCTGGGTGAGAGTGTTTGAAAGAACCGAAACACTCAGTGACCCCAGGTCATCACTTTTTTATGACTTGTATTTTATTAGTTTTCCATAAAGAAAAAATACACAACATAGCATGTGCCAATACGATATTTAAGATGACTTAATAAAAAGAAAATTAAATAAAAATAAATAAATAAAAAATAAGATAAAATAAAAATATTAAAAAAAATAATAAAAAAAGGGGAACTGCCCTACCCACAGAAACATTTAAATAATTATAGCATAACAGTATATTCAGATCATCAAATTAAGTTTGAGCAGGAAATGCCATTTAACCCACATATGAAAAGTAATGGGACCAGTTTTTGTTGTACTCATTAATTCTATTTAGCAATCTGTATGATAGTCTTTCCAAGGCAGCAAGTTTGCCCAGAGATCTACACCAATAAGTCAGAGAGGGGATAGATGGACCCTTCCACTCTCCCACCAACAGCTTTCTCCCCAGCATAACAGCTGTCTACACCCATTGCGACAGGGAGGAGGGCAAGTGAACCAGTGATGACGAGTCCCCGAGAATATAAAGCTTGCTGCAAAAGGATAAGTTCTGGCCCACAATTTTTTCTAAAAATTCGTGAACTGATGACCAGTACTCTTGAATTTTTTGACACTCCCAAAGCACATGTACTAGTGTGCCATTATCTTCCTGATATTTACAACACACTGGGGTATCTGACAAACCAACCCTATACAGTCTATATGGTGTTCAGTATATTCTGTGTAAAATCTTAAATTGAACCAGTCTCGTTCTTAGTTCCCTTGACATTTTTTTCCCATTCCTAAGAATCGAATTCCATTCCTCATCTGTAAGACTGAGGTTCAAATCTGTTTCCCAGGATCTCTTAAGAGACATAGTATTAGAGTCTAAGGCAATCAATAACATTTTATAGTAAACAGAAGCTTCATGCCCTTGACCAAACACCTTTTTTATCTCCTCCAGTGTAGTGCATGTTGCAGGAACAGAAGTGGAGGAACCAAAAGTCTTCACCAATAAATGTCGTAATTGTAAATATTTCCAAAAGTCTTGTCTGGATAATTTAAATTCCACCACCAGTGTTTCAAAGGACTTTAATGAACCATTCTCATATAAGTCGCCTATTACACATGTCCCATTTTGATACCAGGACTTCCAGAAAAAGGGGGTTTTACCTATGCAAAGTTTAGGATTATACCAAACACTGGCAGATTTATGAAGATTTGGGTCAAATTAAAAAAATTTAGATATCTTTTTCCACAACCATTTCATATGGGAAAGAACCGGATGCGACTGATTCTGAGGAGCAAGGTTAATAGATAGACAGCTAGACAATGCAAGTGGCAGACACGCTACTGTCTCAAGAGTGAACCAAGGTGGAGCTCTTTCAGGGGGCAAAAACCAATGTGCCAAATGTCTAAGAGAAAAGGCATAGTGATAGTTAAGTAAATTCGGCATACCTAGGCCCCCATTGTCTGGTAGTCTTTGCAGTTTTCGCAGATTTAGTCTAGGCTTTTTTTTATTCCAAAGGAATAAGTTACAGAGCTTGTCAAACTGTTTAAAATATATCATAGGAACATGTACCGGTAGAGCCTGTAGCAAGTAGTGAAACTTGGGAGTACAAATCATTTTAATAACATTTACCTTCCCCCACATGGAGAGATATAATTGATTCCAACGCTCTATCTCCACCCTCATTCTATCTAGCAATTGCTCAAAATTCATCTTAATTAGATTGGTAAGTTGGGGAGGAAAAGTTATTCCAAGGTACTTAATACCACTCTTGGGCCATGAAAACATGCCAGCTGGAAATACATTTTTAGGGCAAAACGCAGTAAGTGGAAGGGCCTCCGATTTTGTCCAATTGACCTTATAGCCTGAAATGTCAGAAAATATGTTAATTATAGAAAGCAAAGTGGGGAGGGATTTCGCCGGATCTGACACAAAGAGAAGAATATCATCAGCATACAACATAAGTTTATGACAGCTGTGTCCTATAGTTATGCCCGGAAGTTTGGCCTCTTTTCGAATAGCAACTGCCAGTGGTTCCAGGGCTAATACAAAGAGTAAAGGAGACAGGGGGTCACCCTGTCTGGTGCCTCTTTTAAGTTCAAATGATGGACCAATTATTCCATTTGTAAAAACAGATGCCATTGGTTGAGCATATATAAGCCGAATCCAGTTTATGAAGTTATCACTAAAGCCAAAACATTCCAAAGTTGAAAACAGATATCGCCACTCGACTCTGTCGAATGCCTTCTCTGCATCTAACGATAGAGCAGACATAGGCACGTGACTATCTCGAGCTGCCCACATAATGTCTATAAGCCTTCTGATGTTGTCAGCTGAGGAGCGAGAGCGTATAAATCCAACTTGATCTGGATGGACTAATGTAGTTAGAACTTGGTCTAATCGATTAGCTAAAATTTTTGATAATATTTTACTGTCATATGATGTTAAACTTATAGGTCGATAATTCTTGCAGTCTGAGGGTTCCTTATCTTTTTTTCAGAATGAGAGTGATAATAGCTTCTGAGAGTGAAGGCGGTAACGTTTTTCTCTTCAAAAGTAGAGGAGATAATTCTTGGGGAAATGCTCTATAAAACTGTGACGTGAAGCCATCTAACCCCGGGGCCTTATTTGAGGGTAGGTGTTTAATTACCTCCACTATTTCATCAGTGGTAATGGGAGAGTCTAGACCCACAAGTTGATCTTTTGTTACTCTGGGAAGATTTAAGTCAGACAAAAACTTCTTGATACTTTCTTGGGAAGCAAATGATTCGGAGCTATAAAGATTCTTATAGTAATCACTAAATACTACATTTATTTCCTGGGGGTCTGAGACCAGCTGACCATTTCCATCTCTGATAGCTGAGATGGAGCTCATGGCCTCTCTCTGCTTAATATATCTAGCTAATAGCCTACCCGCCTTATCTCCTTCTTCAAAATATTGTTGCCTGGCACGAAATAAACTAAATTCAGCTTTTTCTGACATAATAGTATTATATTCATACTTCAACTTTGTAAGTGTGTTCAAGTTTACTGAGGAAGGGTCCCTTTTAAAATCAGACTCTGTGATCTCAATTTGTCTTTCTAAATGAACTAACTTTCTTTTATTTTCTTTTTTTTTTAAATGAAGCCTGCTGGATAATATGACTACTTAAATATGCCTTTAGCGCTTCCCATGCCACTCCAGCAGAGGGAGCAGAAGGAACGTTAGTATCGATGTATAATTTAATTTGTGATCTGAGAGAATCTTTAAAAGCCTCATCCAGTAGGAGACTAGAATTTAACCTCCATCTAGGACTTCTCACAGTAGTACTAACTGCAGTCATATGGAGATAAATTGGGCTATGATCTGAAAGTATTATGCTCCCAATGTTAGTAGAAACGACCGCTGCCATTAATGGTTGGGTAATCAAAAAAAGATCAATTCTTGAAAAAGATCGACGTGGGGGAGAGTAAAAAGTATAATTCCTCCCAGAAGGATTTTGTAACCGCCAAACATCAGCAAGACTACAGGCTTCGCACAAACTTTTAAGTGCAGTATGTGTTTTTGGAATGCGCGATATCACAGCGCTTCTGTCTAATGTCATGTCCATCACCTCATTAAAGTCTCCTCCTGCAATAATGGGATAGTTCCCTAAATCCATTAATTTCTTCTCCAGCTGTCCAAAAAAGGAAGGGTCATCAACATTAGGTGCATACACATTTGCCAAAATACATTTTTTTTCCTTGGATTTCGCATAGCATCAGAAACATCCTCCCTTCCTCATCTTTACTTTGCTTCAGGCATTTGAACTGCAGACGTCTATCAATGAGTGTAGCCACACTTCTGCTTCTACTGTTGCCACAGCTAGCACCCACAAAACCCACCCAACCTGCACCCAGTCTATATGATTCCAGCAGGGAGAGATGTGTCTCCTGAATAAATACAACTTGACATTTCTTAGCTTTAATAAAAGACAATATTTTCCTTCTCTTTACAGCATTATTTAGGCCTTTGACATTCCAGCTCATAAAGCTCAAATTATTACAACTGAATGAAATCTTCCAAATATATGTAAAGCAAGTAGTACTGTAAACATGCTCTCAATATTGACATCCTAGGGCAGAGCAAGAAAAAAAAGAAAAGAAAAGAAAAGAAAAAACACGCAAACCCCAAAAAGGAAGAACCCCCCACCCAGCTACACCCAAATCTAGAACAACTTTCAGAATATTTCTAACTAAATTATAATTGGGTAACCCACCCTTACTTTGGTCCGCAATCATACACTTGACCTATGCCACCCCAGAGCCCACCACCCTCCCTCACCCCTCCTTAAACAGCATGGGTGGAGAATATGCAGTCAAGCAAAATAGTATGCAGAAGAACTTTAAGCTCACACCCATAAAGTTCAGAAAAGAAGCCAGACAATCAAAATACCACATAATCCTTAAGCAAGTCCGATTGAGTAAGGAGCAAACACCGGTAGATATAAATTAAATGCACATAACTTAATATTACTGAGAGGCTTATCAAAGCTCAAACTTTGAAAACAAAGGAAATATTTATGTAACCTCACCCATATTGTCCTCAGTCAGATTCACACGAGTCCGAAGGTGGGTCCAAACTCCGAACAGAAAAATCAGTTTCCTACATTAACGTGTCCATATATATCCAATGTGTAAATCTTGCCCTCGATATCCTCCAAGGTGGGTTTGCGCAGTCTGGATTGTAGCCGGTCAGTCCATAGAACGAATGTATGCCAGGGACGCCTTATGATCCTCGAAGCGCACACGCCCTTGTGATGTTATCACAGTAAGCACAGCTGGATAGCTAAGAAAAAAGTGAACACGTTTCTTATGTAATAATTTCTTACATTCATCAAATTTTTTGCGTTTGTCGTTGAGAAGCTTTGAGTAGTCAGGAAACACCATAACCCGATGCTCTCTCCAGGTCATATTCCCCATTTCACGTGCTGCCTTGGCGATACGTTCACGGTCTTGAAATCTCCCGAATCGAGCGATGATAGGTCTTGGACGGGAGGGCCGGTTGTCCTGACCTTGAGGCAATGTACCCAGTCTGTGTGCCCTCTCAATATCCAATCCACCGGGAAAATCAATGTTGAGAAGTGCTGGTAGAGTAGCTTTTAGAAATGCCACGGTGTCATATCCGTCACAGGATTCAGAAAAACCCAGAAAACGCAAATTATTCCTACGCTCTCTGTTTTCCATACCATCGATCTTCTGCCTCAGTATTTCAACCTCGGCGCTGGAAGCCAGGGGGTGTGCCTCTTGCCTCTGGTGTGCATCCTCTAGAAAACACAGCCGATCCTCCACTTCAGCAATCCGGCTAGCGATGTCCGCAATTTTCCTCTCAGTGGCATTCGTTGTATTTCGTATCTCTTCAAGCTTCTTGTCGTGGCTTTCAGACTTCTCTACGATAAGAGCTGAGAGTTTAGCCAGCTCCACGGCTACCTCGCTGGACACATCCGAAGCTGCCCCATTCGTTGTTTCAGAGGGAGAGACCTGATCTTGAGCTAGATTAGCCATGTTAGCATTAGCAGCCTCGCTACTTTTACTGCCTCCCCCAGCCACACTGGGTTTGACTGAACTTCTGGTCGCCTTAGACATGCTACCAATAGCGCAGAGGTATTATCCGGTATAGGATGCTAATTACTCGGCTCCTTGTGTAATTTATATGCAGAATAGGGTGTGAGGGAAGGTTCAGAGCGCTCCTAGGCAGCCATCTTGTCGAGCGCGTCATGTGACCCCTCTCTTTCTGGCCCCAGGTAACATCACTGATGATGTGTCCAGGGTGCATCAAGTTGATGTATATTACAAGCCAAAAATTCTTTAAACAAGTACAAACAAAATTCTTAGAAAAACTGTTTTTCTCTTTTTGCTCTTTTGTAGCCTTATACAGCATTGCTCATCTAGCTTTACTCTCAGATGAAAATGTACATAGATAGCCTGGTTTTAAGGTAGATCAGATGTGCAGCGAATGTTTTGAAAGCCATAGAATTTGTTGAAAACAACTTAAAATAATAGGGAAATGGACTGAATGTTGTACCTCCATGTCACTGCAGAAAGTAGCATTGATTCCAAATAGGATCTGGCACTGTTCATTCACGCTGTAGTGCATGCCTGGCAGCTTGGATGATAAACGGGCCTGATAACGGCTCCTGGGGTTTGTGTGGAGTAGGCATGTGCTGGCTCTGGATCTGTTTGAAAGAGATAAATAAAAATTACACACACACTCATAGACACACACATATATATATATATATATATATATATATATATATATATATATATATATATACATATACTGGTAATGTGTGTGTTTGTGTGTGTGTATAAACAACCTTTGTGCTTTATCATAGCTCTGCTCCCTGGAACAAACAGCTGAGGTAAATAATAACTGTCTACATTCAAAGGCAAAATCTAAACTTTCTTATTCTCACAGGTCTAAAACTGATAACTATGGGTGTATGTTTGTGTTTGTTATGTGAAGGCAGTTTGTATCGTTGTCCCTTAAAAAACATACAAAATTCCAGCTTGCATGCAGATATGCTCTGCTGAATTCTACTTTAATGCTAAGGTCTCACCAGCTCAAATAAATTCATACGGTCATTTGCTCCAGGCTCAGCAGATAGACATAAAATTACTGACTTTCTGGTCAATACACAAAATCAGAAAACAGCCAACTTGAGTAAATTACAAACATAAATCATGACAGCTTAAAATTCTTCAGTGATACAGGTGGACAATATATAAAAACTATCTTCTTATCACCTGAGGAAGTTCTCCAAGTCATTACGGCTGCAGGATGACCAGAACAGATCGCTAGGGTTCCTTCCTTTCACCCATTCACCAGACATGATATGGGAGTGGCTGGAGCAGTTGGCATGGTCTTCATCATGGCTTATTCCCATGCTGAGGATGAGACATGGAAACAATAACCTTGTTTAAAAAGCACTTAAGAGTAGAGCCCACTCTTAACAGTCACAGTTTTTGCAATTTGATATACAGTATTCTGAAACATTTTGTGAAATTCTTAGCACATAACAGATACATACGGTGATTAGTTCCCAGTGCTTTGATTACTTTGGAACCTGAAACAAAGTCTTTTCCACCGTTACAGGGTTGACACATAGTTTGCAAATTCTCTCTAATGTTTTTTTTTCAAACCAGAAGTAGTTTCTCATCACTCACTGTATTATGTTTTTTAAATTTTTTTATTATTCCTTTTTTTTGTTTGGACTAAAGTCAAACAAATTCTCAGGTTCCTGCTGTTTGAAGGACACTGTATCCCCTTTCTAGCTTGCAACTCATCCCATCTTTTCAATCAAGCTACCCACATTGACCCATGGGCGTGATGGTTAGAACTGTTGCCTCACAGCAAAAAGGTTGCTGGTCTGAGTCATGTTTTTTTGTGGCATGTGTGGTGTGTACTTGGGTGCAAATAAATGCAAATAAATGACAATGCATGAGACATATGAGCCAGAAGGCAATGTAGTTATGAATCAATCATCATTGATGAAGATGCTCAGTCATCCAGGTCATGGTAATCATAAGACCTTGAATAAGGGAACTGGACTTCTTTTTGGATCTTAAAGACGTTTCAACTCTCATCCTAAAGGCTTCTTCAGTTCTGAACTAGATGTTGGGAAGTATCAGCTTATAAGCAGAGAGGGTCAGTACAGTCACATGTGTGACTGAACCCCCTGACCAATGTGCATGTCAATGGAGTCATTATCACTTCTGAATTGTCTACCTGTCTGAAAGGGTGAGTTCTGGTCACAGGATTCAAGGGGTGAATGGTTGTGAAACTGGCTGGGGAGGCTTCCTTCGAGATGTCTTCCTCTCTCAAACCATCTGTCATCTCTGTTCTGAATGTGTACATTACTGTCCTCAAAAGAGTGTCCCTTTTCCTTCAGATGTAGTGTGCACTGCTGAGTCTCTGAGACTCCAACAACATGCACATTGGTCAGGGGGTTCAGATATGCAGTCAGCACAATTTTTGTCTCTGACTGTATATCGTCTCGTACCAGACAATCTCACAAGAGTTGCCTCTATTTTTTATTACAACTATATCAGTGCCAAACTTTCTAAATTATTGTTGTGAGAACTTTTCAGTCGTATTTTCTTTTGCTTTGTTGTTTTGATGCAACGTCTGGCCGACATTAGTCCTGAATATCCGTCCCATGTATACGACATAAGAGAGGAACGACAACAGCCTACTTTTTTCAAACTTTTATTTAAGCCTCAAAAATCATTGAGGTTTCCTTAATTTACAATGATGTCGAGGTACAACAACAGAAAAAATACAGACAAAACAAAGATTAAGACAAGATAAAACATTAGGAGACTCAGTACTCCTTAAAAACAGGTGCACACTGAAGTAAGGTGGTTTGAGAGCAAAATATTAGATCATTTCTGAATGAGCAGAGAATGATCAACTGTATCGAAAGCTTTTGATAAACCAATAAAAACAGCAGCACGGTGTTTCCTTTTGTCCAGAGAGGTAACAATATCATTTACAACCAATGTGACAGCGGAGATTGTACTGTGCATAGGTCTAAAGCCAGATTGGTAAGGGCTCAGAACAGAATGTCTTAAGAGAAATAATTTGAGTTGGTTATTCACTAGTTATTCTAGGATTTTTGCCAGACAAGAAAGTTTAGATATTGGCCAGTAATTATTGAGATCACTGTTTTCTCCTCCCTTGTACAGGGGAATTACATGAGCCGACTTCCAGATACTAGGATTTACGCCAGTTGATGAAGAAAGATTAAATATGTATGTTAATTGCTCAGTTATAAGAGGTGCTGAGAGTTTTAAAAAGAATGGATTAAGATTATCTGCGCCGGTTGATTTCCTGGGATTAATTGTTTGTAAGGCATTGGCTACATCACTGGAGGAGATGGGTTGTAATGTGAACTGAGAGACATGATTTGGAGTGTAAGAAGAAGCACTAATAGAAGATGTGGATCCTGTGTGTTCATCTTCAAATAAATGACCAGCAGCAGCAAAATGGCTGTTAAACGCTTAGCAAATTTATTTTGGGTGGATAGCACACGGTTATTATATTGTACTTTACACAAGATCTCGAGTTGGCATACGAACCTGCAGACTGGCAAAGAAACAAGGCGGTGGAATAGAGGAGAGAGAACCTTGGCTCTGACAAATTCCTCATCCCAGGTTTGCTTATGCTATGGTTGGGATCCCAAGATGGTAGCCGTTAATTAACTTCCGATTGCAAGTTGAATGTAGTTTACGTCTCTCCTACATCGTATTTCACCAAATTCAAGTTCGTAATAAACAACACTGTCAGATTCATATTCATGTTGAATCTTTTCCTATATTTCCACATATATTTCCGTAAACATTTTGGTATCGGTAAACACTCATATTTTCTCCTCATGATTTATGGTTCATGTTTTGGTTTACCAATTCATACGACAGCAATATAATCTCTATTCTGGAAATTAATCTGTTAAATTAACCTATTGTTTTGACTTGACATTTCAAAATTAAACAAAAGTCTTCCTGAAAACTTTGCAACATCTCCTTGACTCACTCCGGGAGGCTCTGTCAGGATGATGCCATGTAACCTTCTGCATTTCCTCTTTAAACAACAGTTCTGTTGACTTCTCACAGTCAATCAGGAGTCCCCTAATGTTCATCTATTCATATTCATTTGCTTATCCGAAGTTGGGTCACAGAGGCAACAGGTTCAGGAGACAAACCCAGACATCCCTCTAAGGGATATATAATCCCTCCAGTGAGTCCTAGGTCTTCCCCGGGGTCTCCTCCCAGTAGGAGGTGCTCTACTCCGAGTTCCATCTGGATGGCCGAGCTGAAGGTTTCCTTCATAGGCTGAGCCCAGTCACCCTATGAAGGAAACCCATTTCAGATTTGTATCCATGATCTTGTTCTTTCGGTCACTATCCAGATCTTGTGATCATAGGTGAGGTGAGTTAAAGGTAGACCAGTAAATCGAAAGTGGTGAATCCATCTTCACCACAATGGACTGGAGCGGCACCCTCGTTACTGCTGAAGAAGTCCCAATCCGTCTTTCCATCTCTTACTCCAACCTGCCATCACTCGTGAACAAGATACCTAGATACTTAAACGCCTCGGATTTGGAAGAGCTGACCTTATTCACTGGCATTTCACACTCAGCTGCGAACCGCTCCAGTGCACGTTGAGAACCTGGCTTGAAGAAGCAGACAGAAACACAACATCCACAAAAAGCAGAGATGTGATCCTGAAGTTCCCAAACCAGACACCCTCCTCTCCCCAACTACGCCTTGAGATCCTGTCCATGAAAATCACAAACAGGATCGTGACAAGGGGCAGCCCTGGCAGAGTCCAACATGCACTGTAAACGAGTTCAACTTTGTGCAAAGAATGTGGACACAGCTTTTGCTTTGGTAACACAGGGACTGGATAGCTCGTAAAAGTGACTCTGGCACCCCCTACTTCCTCAGCACCCCCCAAAGAATCCCTCGGGGAACATGGTCTTAAGCCTTTTCTGGGTCTACAAAACACATGTAGACTGGATGGTGAAAGTCCCATGATACCCTCAGTAACTCTGGAAGGGTAAAGATCTGGTCCATGGTTCCAGAACCTGGGCAAAAACCACACTGCTCCTTCTGAATCCAAGGTTTGATAATCGGTCGGGGCCTCCTCTCAAAGGAGAGAATCAGAGTTTCCTAGTGGGCAGGTGTTTGCAGGATATGGCTCATAATTCTTTCAGTCCAGTATGTTTTAGGATTGTACTTGTGAATAAATATAGAAAATATAGATGATTTTTATGCTGAATAAGTTTTAAAGTGAAGTTCTAAATCTGATCTAAACTGGTGCACCACGTTCAATGATGAGAACATTTTACAGCCTTCTCATAACAGCAGGATAACAACATGATATATTATTCAAAACCACTGGTTTAAATTTCACCACAACCTACTTGTGTCCCAGCTCATGAGCAATGGTGAAGGCCAAATTAAGGCCATTGTCTTCTGCTAATACACATTTCCTTTTGGCACTGCAGATACCACCCAGATAAGCAATACCTGTAACACAGTGAAGTGATATGTCAGTGAGTTTTATACAGGTTGGGTAATAAACCTGCACCAACACAGCTGCATGATATCGGTGTCCCTGTTTAACTCCGTACACCTTAACTGACAGATAAACAACAGTAAGACAGAGGCTGGGTATGTTTATTATGAGTCACAGAGGATGAAGTTGATGGAAATCAGGAAGTTCTGTGACAAAAGTTCTGTGTTCTGTGGACTACTGGCTTGGAAAAGACTGGACACAAATATCACGCTCTTGTGCAGTGCCCTGTGCCTTAAAATGCACCCTGCTCAAGTCCAAAGGGTAAAGGAAAAAAAAAACAAAAAAAACATTAAAATGGCCACTACTTAAGAATTTGGATCAAAGATTTGGGACCTGTTCTGAAAACACATCGTATCCACACAGCTGTAGGTTGTCTGAGTTACAGAACATTACCATTAAATTAGAGAGCATTCAAATCATAAAGTATTAGCATAACAATGATAGTAAACCATTTAAAAAGTAACACCAATGACTCCTTAGAAGAAGGTGTACCTAATCTTCATTACCTGAGCTGTTAGCGTTAGCTACAGCTAATAAATCAATAAATAAACCATGAGGAATTATTTCTCAGATGCTTCCATTTCCCTGCTCTGAAGTTCAGGCTCTGAGAGTTGGAACTGATCCCTCTTTGTGGCTCAGTTTGTTCAGTCCAGCGTTGAACTGGACCAAGTTGTTAAAACAGTGGGATGAAAAGTAGCTGCTGCACATCCACAGTCTTTAGCTAACTCTGCTGGAACATTAGCCTCAGATAGAGTTTATCCACAGTCTTTAGCTAACTCTGCTGGAACATTAGCCTCAGATAGAGTTCATCCACAGTCTTTAGCTAACTCTGCTGGAACATTAGCCTCAGATAGAGTTTATCCACAGTCTTTAGCTAACTCTGCTGGAACGTTAGCCTCAGATAGAGTTTATCCACAGTCTTTAGCTAACTCTGCTGGAACGTTAGCCTCAGATAGAGTTTATCCACAGTCTTTAGCTAACTCTGCTGGAACATTAGCCTCAGATAGAGTTGATCCACAGTCTTTAGCTAACTCTGCTGGAACATTAGCCTCAGATAGAGTTCATCCACAGTCTTTAGCTAACTCTGCTGGAACATTAGCCTCAGATAGAGTTGATCCACAGTCTTTAGCTAACTCTGCTGGAACATTAGCCTCAGATAGAGTTTATCCACAGTCTTTAGCTAACTCTGCTGGAACATTAGCCTCAGATAGAGTTCATCCACTGGGCTCTGATATCCTCTGAGGCTGCAGCTGGATGGAAGATGCATGCTCCCCAGTGCAGCTGGCTTCATTGGTCGGGTGGAGCGGGCAGGGCTCAGAGGTGGAGATTTGGCGGAGGAGGAGTGAACTTGATGAGTGACGTAAATTTGAAATGAAAATCATAATAGTTACTTAAATTTGAATTTTTCAAAAAAAGGGGCACAAAAAGAAATGCCAGGATTGTGTTTTGGGGGAATTTTTCACTTGCTGGTAACTTCAGACTCCCAAATATATGCTGTAAAGAACAGAATAGTATTTTTTCCATAATATGTCACCTTTATAATTTGTTTTTTAGGTTTCTCAGCAGGTACAGTATCTTGTTAAAAGAGGATTTCCTCTCCACTGAAACCTCATGGATTCTCAGAACATGCATGCTATGTGAGGATTAACATAGTAATTAATTTCACATGGTCTGTTATTTTTTTGTACTGGGGTGGCTGGAGCGAATCCCAGCTGTCACACCCTGGACAGGTCATTGACAGAGACAAATGAGACGAACAACCATCTACGCTCACTCTCACTCCAAGGGTCAGTTTAAAGTCACCAATTAACCTAACATGCATGTTTTTGGACGGTGGGACGAAGCCGGAGTACCCGGAGAGAGCCCACGCATACACGGGGGAGAACATGCACACAAAGAAAGAAACCAGCCGGGATTCAAACCAGGAACTGTGAGGCAACGGTGCTAACCACCACACCATAATGCAGCCTCGAGCAAGGCAACCTTCTCTGCGAAATGTTCTCAATTGGATTTTCAATTGATTTCACTTAACTGGATTATAATGAATGGGATTAAATTGGTTTAAATCATTAAAATACCTTGAGATGACTTTAGTTGTGAACTGACACTACATACAGTATAAATATTACTGAACTGACTCCAGTTAATTGGACAGGATTGGAGGGGCATAGTACAACCCTTTACATAGCCTTTACAGGAGGAAGCAAAATGGGGTTATGGGGTGAGGGGGGTTAAGGTTATGCACATAATTTCACGTTCACTTAGATTACATTTAGATTCTGTTTTATGCAGTACATGAGGATATTTTGTTAGCATGCCATTTTTCAGAGTAAATGCTGCAGTCTTTTACACCTGACACCCATCTTCTTGTCAACTTTTTTTCAAGTTGCTTTTAAATATGCTGTTCTTTGTTTTCAGTAAAAACACTACAACTTCCACTGAGTGCCTTTTGTATAATGTCAACCTCTTGCATTCTTTACCCAGTAGACACCATTTCCAGTACACATTTCCCAATGTGTTATACATGTGTCAAAAAAAATCTAAAAAGAGAGAAGTACTGTTTTTATACCAAAATCAGTGCGTTTAAACTAGTTTTTCCCACTGAAACAAGACAAAGAAACATTTTCTCATTGCCAGTAGTTTTTTTTATCCTCAATACTCTGGGGGCTACAATGTATTTAGAACTGTTCCAGAAACTATCAGTGAACCTAGCCTAATTAACATAGACTTTCAAATCTCTTCGAGATTCTGGTCTGACCAAGACCATAACGAATACGATTCGAAATGGCCTGGTCAACCCGCCTCCCTCGGGTTGCTACTGGTTGTGGCCAGAAAAGGCTGTGCCTAAGCTTAAGCCAATCACACCACTCTTTCCTCTGACGTATGATTTAGCTACCAGCGGGGCTAACTGGTAGATTAAACTCTTACCAAAGCCAGTAGGGAGCAAGGCGAAAACGTCTTTCCTGTCAAGAAATGATTCAAGGGCTGTTCTTTGCTCGATTTTTAACTAGAATCTCCCGTCGAACACTTTCATTACAGCATCTACAGCAGTGTCAAAAGCTTGACGCTGCTCCATGTTGATATTGAATGAAGCGCTTCCGTGTACAATCCATGGGTTGAGTGGCAGTTCAACCACGTCACTACCTTGAACACGCCTCTACCCTGGGCCGTTGGCGCTGCTCAAAGTTGATTGCTTCCCGACAAAGTGGGTGGAGTTCCCATTTTTTCGGGAACTCGAATCCACCTGAATGAGCAGTTTGCCTGAGTAAGTGTAGCAGAGCATAGTACAGTGAACCAGTAGCCTGTAACTAGGACAACATGAATGGATGGCATTAAACTATAATGTGACGGCAGGCCCATCAGAAGAGGGCTGCGAGGACCGTGCTGGTTCGCATACACATGATCGATATAACATGAACAAAACTATTCTAATACATGTGTAATTTCAGAACAACAAATTTTTGGTAAGGATAATAACTTACCATCGTCGTGAACATCTCAAATATTTTAATCTTTCAAATTAAAATACTAAATCAGCAATAATCAAAAAAACAATTGACGTTAGTTCATCAAGTCATATTGGCTGTCACTTCATCTCGACATGCTGACTGACAGACAGTAACTTTTGTTTTTTAGCTGTAAAGCATAGATCATGTTTCATCCTGGTCATTACACATGGCTTACAGATATCAAGTGACTGAAAAACAGTGGTTCACTACCATTACAGAGGGTGTGATGGATTCTAATTACAGTAGTTATCAAACTTAGATTTGGACATAAAAAAAATTGTAACATGCCTACTGATTTATCCAAAGTCTGTGAGAATCTGTGCGTAACACTGCTGTTACGCATAGAAATGTGCTGCATGAACAAGTGCTTGGGCATTTAATGAAAATGCAGGGGGAAAATTCTTAAAATTGCACTACCTACAACATAGATTACGTTGACTCTTAAGCATAATCGCATATTTGGGAAAGATCCACATAGATCTTTTAGTCAGATAAAAGTTAAGGTTTAAGTTGCTCCCTTTGAAATAATCACTGAAAGTATCATCAAATTGTAAAAGGGGACTAGTGTTCTTTTGTCCTCAGACTTGGTTATAGATTTGGCCAACTGCGAGCCCCATTAAAGGGGAACTCCGGGGCATTTGAAGCGCATTTCCATTGCTAGAGGTTGTCAAATACTGACAGTAGGACACAGAGAGGTGCAAATCTGCGCTCCCTGTGTGGAGATCGCGCTGTTCGCACAGCGTGTCATGCGAGGCTAATACGTGGTGGCTAAGGAGCAAGAGCTAAACCTTCCACGTAAAACAACAACTTGCACACTGCAGAAACGTCACACCACTTTATAACCCATCCGACAATAAAGTCACAAGCCTTACCATCAAAACCATATGCATGGTTCTCACATTACTGGCATGGGGACGTTACAAAACAACTTTATAAACAGCATGTAACTCACCGGCTGGTTGTAGGCTCGCGCATGTGAAAGCCCAAAAGAGTCGATGGACGATAATCCCATATACAAAACAATTATTTTCTCTAGAAAAACTGCGTTCAAGTATTTAAAACATTACAACAATACATGCCCAGTAATATTGTTGTAATGTTTTAAATACTTGAACGCATTTTTTCTAGAGAAAATAATTGTTTTGTATATGGGATTATCGTCCATCGACTCTTTTGGGCTTTCACATGCGCGAGCCTACAACCAGCCGGTGAGTTACATGCTGTTTATAAAGTTGTTTTGTAACGTCCCCATGCCAGTAATGTGAGAACCATGCATATGGTTTTGATGGTAAGGCTTGTGACTTTATTGTCGGATGGTTTATAAAGTGGTGTGACGTTTCTGCTGTGTGCAAGTTGTTGTTTTACGTGGAAGGTTTAGCTCTTGCCCCTTAGCCACCACGTATTAGCCTCGCATGACACGCTGTGCGAACAGCGCGATCTCCACACAGGGAGCGCAGATTTGCACCTCTCTGTGTCCTACTATCAGTATTTGACAACCTCTAGCAATGGAAACACGCTTCAAATGCCCCGGAGTTCCCCTTTAAGTTCATAGTTCACTCACTCCATGTATTGGTTCTGCCCACAATCTCTGATAAGCATGTTCTCCTTCATAATCAGGCAAGTTTATCATTGTTGACTGAACAATGGATGTCAGTCCATACAGCAGGATTGAGAGTGAGTTGCCAATCAGTCTCTTTTCTTTTTGTCTGCAATTGCTCCCATCATTTTCAGAACCTCCAAAACCTGTTACACTACTGTAAAAAGAAAAAAAGTGAACTGTGCCCATTCCTGTAGCCTCTCTTGTAGAATCTCACTGAGGATAAGTGTATGCACCTGGGTTTCCCATTAAAACTGTGCTGAGCAAGATTATTTGATGCTGGATTAAATACTGATTAAAAAACTTTCACATTGTACTCAAAAGCCAGATGTTTTATTGTATGTATTTACAGGTTGTTTACCAGTGTAAAAGGGGCTAAAGAATGAAAGAAGGAAGGCATAAAACATCTAATGGTACTCACCAACGGTATCACAGGGTTCGTCTTTATGAACACAGAAATCTGTCCTGAAAGAGAAACCAGAATTAACAACAGAGTAAATTAAATTACGGAGACGTTCCATTGCATTCTTTTTTCAAGAACTGGAATATACCCAACTTTTCAGAAAACAAATTTTACAATTCCACAATTCCAGTAGTTGATCTACTAAGTTTTTAGAATTAATTTTAAAACAGCCTATATCTGCAAAAAAGGTTATATTGTAACGTTTGGCGAAGCCCCCAGTCCAGGAGATCTTCGACTCCCATTTTAGACAGTAGGTAGAGATTATGTGACATTCCAAGGGCGTAAGGGACATAGGGTCCAAATGTGTCTAAATGACACTGACAGACAGATTGGGGCAGTGTCTGCAGTAATGGGAAGCTTGTTGTAGTGAAGAAAGGCATCCTTCCGGCTGCCTCCCAGGCGAAATGTTTTGGTCAAGTCTTATCTGTGAAGTTGAGTGTGGCTACCTGGAAAGCATACATCTGCAAAGCATCTTAAAATGTGTTCATTGAGGTCATCCCATTTTTAGGGACCAAAACAATGCAGGATTCCCAGTCACTCCAGTTGAAAGTTGAAACTTTATTGTCATGTAGAGAGATACACGATATTACTCCTCCGTATTTTGGGTTGGCACCTGTAGAACACACACATGCACATGCAGAGGGTCACACACTCATGGAGACAGATGCCATACACTGGAGTGGTGGGCAGCCATTCACAGCGCCCAGGAAGCAGTTGTTGGGGGGGGGGGGGGGGGGGGGGTACGGTGCCTTGCTCAAGGCACCTCGGCTGTGGCAGGGAGGTGGACTGCCATCCTACCAGCTGTCAGTTTCACCAATCTTTGAGCAGAGATAATCAAACTGCCAACCTTCAGGTTATTGGACAACCCACTCTTACCACTGAGCCACGGCCGTCTGAAGGATATGGCACAGCTCTTGCTTTGGTTATACCCAATAGCCTGCAAACGTGTCTCTGGGACCCCATACTCCCACAGACTTCTACTCCGGGGACACGATCGTAAGCTTTCTCCAAGTCGAGGAAACACTTGCATACTGGATGGTAAAACTTCTATGACGCCCTCTGTAACACTCCAAGGGTAAAGATCAGAGGTCCGTTTCACAAAGCAGGTTTAGAGTTTATTAACCCTGAAATGAGGGAAACTCGAGGGAGGTAACTTAAGCTCTCGGTCAGTTACCGTAGTAACAGACTCTATGAACCTAACCTGGTCGGGAACAGGTTTTACTCAATGAACCTGGAGTTTCTCTCTGTCTCCGCCCTGTTTCAGCCACACGCGCCATTTGATTTCCTCATTCATTCAGTCAGCAGAGCGAGTTCTTCTACTTCTAGAAGTCCATCAGGCACAGCAGGAGACAACTTTTTTCACCAACATTTCCTTTTGACAACGATCCCGTGGATGAAGGTGCAGCATTATTGAATAAACTAATTAAATATTCGTCGGGAGATGGTTATTGATGTTTTAGCATTTCCAGACAATTATCTTTTTGAGTGGCACCATCAGAATTTTGTTGGGACAAAAGAAAAAAAGACATAAAAGACAAATAAATATTTGTATGAATAGGCTTAAAAAAGATATCTATAGGCCTATTATATTTTATAAAGGCACTCGTGTCTTGGGGGTGGATTCCCTCAGCCACTGGCCTTCCGTTAGAGGTGGGGGTGCTGGGCACCACCTGTTTTACGGGCATCTGCCTTCTTTCTGTTGGCTCAGTAGAAGTCTGTGTTAGTGTAAATAGGCTTAATTATTTAACAGAACATGATATAGATGAGAAGACATTTACGTGTGTGAAAACAGCATTATGTTGGGGATAAAACAACTGCACAGTCAAATAGCAACTTAATATTTACTTTACAGTGTAAAACATGATCAAAATGAGGTACCTCCATGCCGAGGTCTCACCTGTTTGAACAATGTTTTTATATTTCATCTTAAGCTGCTGCCAAGTGCGCTTCTCCCCCGTGGGATTGCACCTAAATGAAATAAATGAATGGGCTACCATTCAAGCAGTTTTCCCTTGTAATATTATTGTGATTGCAAAGGACTACATATAAACTTCCGCTTCCGCTTCTGCTGCTGCAACGGTGTTGCACTTATTTCTAAAAATGTGTTGAAACTCGCCGTATGAGTGCACAAAGTTTTCTAATTCGAGGTTGGTGAAAAACGTAGCCCCGCCTCTTTCCCGTTGGCATGGTGACTCGTCAAATCGTGGCTCCATTGATGCTGGCTTTTTAAAGTTGTGGTGCACGCGCTAAACTCAAGGTGAACCTACTCAGAGCTGATTAAACTCACTCAAATCAGCGTTTCTGGAACCGAAAACTCAGAGTTTTCTATCTCAGAGTAGATCAACTCAGAGTTCAGGGTTACACTCAGAGTTTAATGAACCTGCTCCACTGTCCACTGTTCCACGACCTGGGTGAAAAACCACCTGAATTCGAGGTTCCAGAATTGGTTGGCGCCTCCTCTTCAACATCCTGGATTAAATAAGAACAATCCCAGGTTTCTCTTCAGCACTGTAGCCAGTCTGACTAAGAGTCCGAGCTCTGCTGAGCCAGTTATTCCTTTAACTCTCAGCAGTGATGATTTCATGAGATTCTTTATCAATAAAATTATTTCTATCAGACAGAAGATTGATGGAGTCCTTCCCACTATTATCAGTGATGTATCATCAAGTACAGCAGCTTTAGAAGTATCTTTAGAACCTGATTTGTATTTAGACGGCTTCAGCTCAGTTCATCTCTCTGAGCTAACTGTCAAATAAGTATTGGCCGACTCTCACTTTATTCAGTCATCACGACCCGATGCCTTCTGGCACATACAGAGACTCCCTCAACTTCCCGAGTCATGTGACTCTGCCCACAACTCCTTGTAGGTCTCTGGTTGGTTGCACGGGCTGTCAGTTCAACCATAACACAATACCTTGACATCTCCCCCTTAATTCTTATTATCCCTTTTAGTAATAGTCTCTTCTAAACCATCAACTTGTATTTTAGACCAGGGCCGGCCCAAGCCTTTATGGGGCCTTAAGCAGAATTTCATTTGGGGCCCCCCTACCATCACCTCAGCTCCAGATGCCTCATTATTCCATAGGCTACACTGTTATGTGTGTAACGGACCCACAATCATTAGCATTATTTGTAATCATCTTACATTATACAGGTGTCATTCTTGATTTTAACCTTAAAGGGATAGCAAACTCATAAATATGGTTTAATTAACTTCTACATAAAGAGTGATGTATAAGTATGGCTCATTAATTTAACTATTTGAAATTAACATCAGCAGGCTGGAGACTGCATTTATAGTAAACACGTTAAATAATTTAATTTCTTTCAGATGTGCAATGGCGTGCAAAATGTTCAAAATCCAAATCCAAAATAGAATCAAATGACATTCACATGATCTTACAGAAAAATAAAGTTGTAATCAAAATTAAATACTTAAATAATAAATACAATACTTAAATAATTTTGCCCAACGGTGGCAGCAGCCAACAGGAGGCATAAATTAACCTAGTATTAGTATTTTGTCAAAAAAATTTTTTTTTTCTGGTGTAATACAATTTCGTTTAAATTATTCAATGTTATTTTAATTTCATGTATTTACTTTTTTATCACAAAGTCTAGGTGCTCTATGGGGCCCCCTGGTGGCGTGGGGGCCCTAAGCGACCACGTAGTTGGCATATGCCTTGGGCCGGCTCTGCTTTAGACCCAATCCCAACCAGAATGTTCAAGGAGGTTTTCCCCTTAATCAATACTTCCATATTGGATTAGATCAATATGTCTTTGTTGACAGGATATGTACCTCAGCCTTTTAAGGTTTCTGTAATTAAACCTTTACTTAAAAAACCTACTCTTGATTCAGAAGTGTTAGCTAATTATCGACCTGTATCCAATCTCCCTTTTATGTCTAAAGAAAAAATAGTTGCAGCTCAACTTTGTGATAATTTCCACAGAAATAATCTGTTTGAAGAGTTTCAGTCAGGATTCAGAGTGCATCATAGCACAGAAACTGCACTGCTGAAAGTTACCAATGATCCCCTCTTAGCCTCCGATAGCGGACTTGTGTCTGGGCTTGTCCTGTTGGATCTCAGTGCTGCATTTGATACGGTCGATCACAGTATCTTATTACAGAGACTTGAACATGTTATTGGGATTAAAGGAACTGCATTAGGCTGGTTTAAGTCATATTTATCTGATTGATTTCAGTTTGTTCTTGTAAATGAAGAATCTTCCTCTTACACCAGAGTAAGTCATGGAGTTCCTCAGGGTTCTGTGCTTGGACCAATTCTTTTCACTTTATACATGCTTCCATTAGGTAACATTATTAGACAGCATGGCATAAATTTCCATTGCTATGCTGATGATACTCAGCTGTACTTATCTATGAAACCAGATGAACCCAATAGGTTGGTCAGACTACAAGCATGTCTTAAAGACATAAAGACCTGGATGACTCAGAACTGTCTGCTTCTAAATTCAGACAAAACTGAAGTCGTTATCTTTGGACCTGAGCGTTTCAGCAAGAAATTGTCTAGCTATATAGTTACTCTAGATGGTATTTCCTTGGCTTCTAGTTCTACAGTGAGGAACCTTGGAGTTATTTTTAACCAGAATTTATCATTTGACTCGCATATAAAACAGGTTTCTAGGACTGCTTTCTTTCATCTTCGTAATATTGTTAAAATCAGGAACATCCTGTCTCAGACTGATGCAGTGATGTCTGAAGAATTTGTGAAATGTGCATATTCTCACTGCATATTCTTCCTTTATCAATTTGTGAAAAAGATGTATTAATAATGTATTGATATGTTTTTTTGTGTGTATACATCACATTGTGCAACTGGTGCCTGGACTCCTGATTTTTCAAAGCTAACTCTACACACAGAAAGAATACCACAAATACATCCACTTCCCAATGTGACTTATCAAGGGAATGTTAAGTGGATTCCAGAACCCATGATACCGCAGAACATGCCCAACAGGTGAAGGTCTACATTCTCAAACATCTTCAAATATTTCAAGTCATTGAGGAAGACCTAAGTGGAGGAAAATGCTCAAAGACATACCTAGGTGACATAGCTACTGCCGTATCAGCTTAAAGATTTACCTTCTATTGGCTTCCAGCCAAATATTCTGTTAGTCTAACTTGCAAACACATATAGAAGAAGATATAGAATCAATTGAATAAGAAACTATGCTCCCTCAGATGAACAACAATTTATGACATATTACACAACACCACTATTTATGGAACAAAAACTGAGACAAACTGCAGAAACAGTGTGTGAAAAACTAAGTCCACCCCATGATTTAACAGCATTTTGAACCACCTTTAGCAGCCATATCTTAAGTAATCGCTTTTACCTTATTCCACATCACTGTGGAATTTTAAGCCAATGTGAGCCAATGGATGTCCCACTCTTCTTTCCAACGTTGCTTCAGTTCATTGAGGTTTGCAGCGTTGGTTTCTGCACAGCTATCTGAAGGTCCCACCACAGCATTTCAGTCAGGCTGAGGTCTGGACTTTGACTGAACTATTTCAACACCTTGATTATTTTCTTTTTCAGACATTCTGTTGTAGATCTGCTGCTGTGTTTGGGATCATTGTCCTGCTGATGACCCAGTTTCAGCCAAGCTTTAGCCATTGTGGTACCAATGTGGTATATCTAATGGCTTTTAACATTAGTGGTACCACCTTTTTTAAATGCCAAACGTTGCCTTTCTTCATCCCAAGCCTGCTCACAAAATGGCATATTTATTGTTGCTGCAGATCGTACCCAACAGAAGAAACAAATGTTTCATGAACATGCAGATTTATTTGCAGAGAGTGATGAGTACCTATTTGGATGCTTTTGGCTACCAAGAGCTGTTCTCATGGACCTTTGCAATCGTTTGGAGCACTGCGGAGCCATGCACAATGGTCCAACTCTGTTCCACCACATGTACAGGTACTCTTGACCTGTTTTTGTGGTCACTGGAACTTTTCAGCAGGAGCTGGGAGACAGGGTGTGCATATCACAGCTGTTTATCAGCTGCTCTCTCCCATCAGTATTATCTGAGTTGTACCTGAAGTCTGATGTGTACAGGGTGAAAAGAAAAGGAGCCAAAACAGAACCCTGCGGAGTATTGCCCGACCGATATGGTTTTTTCAGGGCCGATACCGATACCGATAATTATGGAAATGGGAGGCCGATAACCGATATGTGCAACCGATAAATAGAAACATTATTCACGACAAATTAAAAATAGCACACACTGACACAAACTTTCATATCCATTAAGTCTTTTTAATTGTAAAAATGAAAAGTGCAGGGAGCTGCCAGCAGCATTTGTAAAATAAAGCCAAACATAACTTAGAATAAAACGGGAAATAAAATAATAATATAAATACATAATTATCAATAAAAAAATAAATCACTCCCTGCTATAAGAATACTTGAATATATGCTATTTTTATATTAAGAAGTAATAGAAAATGAACTGACTGAGAACTAAAAATCAAGTGTAGGGAGCTGCTTATAGCATCACACAGCATTACAGCGAGGTGAAACAAAAGCATTTAGGTCTGAGTTTAATATAATGTTTCCACGTCACAACTAAAGGCGATTTACAAAGAAGTATTTGGATCATTGTACCTGGCGCACATCTAATGTCTGGACAAACTCCCTACAGATCGGCCAACTGCCAGCACTTTGATATCACACCGGGCATGTTTAAATGGTCAAAGGGCTTAGCAACGCATAATAAAGTAACTTATAGGCTACACGTGCAATGTGCCTTTAAGGCCTGAGTCGCGTCGCGTACGGCTTCATGAAGTTGTTCACCTAACACCATGGTTGTTAGCGCAAGCCTGCAAGCTATGTTGGTGTGACAGCCTGTCTGGCTACCCACAACAAGATGTTACTCCAGATGTTTGAAACGCAGCGACTGGACAAAACTAAATTTTATTAAAGTTAATTAAGAGGGACATTACGACCAATAACCGTTGGTTCTAACGTGCTGGGTAACCAGCTGTTACGGAACAAGATAGGCTCTCACACCGGCAGGCTACCAAGTAGCTAGGCAGGCTTGCACTAACAAATGGTTAGTCTCAGGAACAAACACAAACACGTTTTATTTGGTCTTCATTGACCATGGCTTTCAGTCCACCTTTTGTGTAGAACTACAGACACGTTCACGTTTCCATGTGGGGGTTTAAAAATTACTGTACACTATGCTGAAACAACCGTTTCAGTGAGGAGTAGTCGCTATCATTCTGGTTATCCTTACGTGAGCTGAAGGTTTGTGTTGTTACACATCAAATGGACCATTTTCCCTAGTTGTATACACTAATAAAGACGTTGTGGTGCCGTGCTTTGGCAATGTTGGTGTGTTTGTGACTTATTGCAGGGGATAAGGCTTCGTATATGCTCACCTTGAAGGGAGTTTGTTCTCTTTGCTTCAAGTCGTACTTCCACCACCGTGGCCCCACTTGCACCGCAGCCGCCTTGAAACCGTTCACAGTGTTCAGTAGCCACCCCGCCCCCAACTTGCGCCACGGCCGCCTTGAAACCGTTCGCAGCCATGCGTGTTGATTGGTTGTATTCCGTGTGTCAAACAAATCAGATGCTGTGACGGGCGGGGCAATGCTCATGAACTCAAAGTGGCGAGAGCAGAAGACGCGTTCAGTACGAAACGGCTGCAAAATTGGTTGTGAAAATTATATAAACTTATCCGTGGAAATTTATGGAAAGTATGGCCAATGCCGATATCCCCAAAATGCTAAATATCGGCCCGATATATCGGTGGAGCCGATAATCGGTCGGGCCTTACTGCGGAGCCCCAGTACTGCATTCCAGTGTTCCAGAAACACATTTCCCCATCCTGACATACTGTGGTCTGGCAGACAAATAGTCTATAATCCATGATGTCAGGGAGGGGGCCACACCCATACCGAGCAGCTTGTCTTTCAGTATGGGAGGCCGTATGGTGTTGAAGGCACTGGAGAAGTCAAAGAACATGACTCTCACATATGAACCAGGCACATCCAGATAAGCATATGCCCGATGCAACATGTACAGAATCGCGTCTTCCACTCCTATGTGTTTCTGGTAGGCAAACTGGAGGGGATCAAGAGCCTCAGCAACCTGCAATCTCATGCAACGAACAAGAAGTCTCTCCAAGGTCTTCATGATATGAGATGTCAGAGCCACCGGTCTGTAGTCATTCAGCTCCACCGGTTGCCCTAATTTGGGCACCGGTATGAGACAAGAAGTTTTCCACAGTACTGGGACTTTTTCCATCTGAATGCTCATATTGAAGAGCCTCTGAAGAGGGACTGCTAGTTGACCAGCACAGTCCCTCAGAAGCCTTGGACAGACTCCATCTGGGCCTGAAGCCCTCCCTGACTTAAGTCTCCTGAGCTGGTGGGAGTTGCCGCAGAGGTGGAGGTGCAGCTGAACAGAAGAAGTGACCACTTCCTGAAGGATCTGGTAGTAACAGGAAGTCTTTGTACACACGGTCTGTATGTGGGTTGTAGATAGACCATGCTGTGATCAGATCTACCCAGTGGTGGAAGAGACACTGCCCTGTAAGCCTCCTTCACGTTAGCATAGAACAGATCTAATGTCTGTTCAGCCAGGACTCAGACAGACAGATCAACTGCTCTCCTTATACAGCCGTTGGTTCCGCACAAGCGCCTCTAACTCATCACACTTATTTGGTAGCGAGTTAGCGTTTCCCATAATCACAGAGGGCAGAAAGGGTTTGTACCTCCACCTCCTGTTGTGCCTCTTTGCCTTTAGTTTTGCTCCAGCTCTGCATCCACGGTACAGCTTTTTAAGCTCGGTCGGAATTGGATGTTTAATTCCACGTCCAATCCTTGACAGTGCCAACAGTTCTTCTCTTGTGTACACTGCTCTACTGGTAGCAGTGCACATTGTAAATTTTTTTTAATAAAACGGAATGTAAATAAAAGGCAGATCACTAAAAACGTTTAGATTAAAACTAAAATTACATGTAATTATATAAACGACAAACAAAATTCAGAGTTACACAGACTTGCTGACGATAAGGCCGGCACATAGCAACCAGGCATGATATTGAGGTTCCTGTTAATAAATTCCCCAAGAGGCTGCCAGGACGAGTCCGACTACTCTGGTTTTATCTCCACGACAAGTCTTTCAGAAGTAATGACAGGCAGAGGTTCAGCCAAAAAAATGATGAGGACTTTGAATATTCCATAATCTACAGTACATAGTACCATCAAAAGATTCTGAGAATCTGGAGCCATTTTTTTCTGCAAAGGATAGTACTAAAAGTCGATATAAGCTGTTCGTAATCTTCAGCCCCTCAAGCTGCACTGCATTAAAACAGACATAATTCTGTCATGGAAATAACTCCATAGACTCAGAAATCATGTCTGTCAACATAATTCACCGTGCCATCCACAAATGCAGGTCAAAGCTGTATCATTCAAAGAAGAAACAATAATTTATTCAGAAACGCCTTGCAATAGCAGCAGCCCTTGATGCATCTATTACAACAGCATGACTGGTCTCCTCAGTTCCAAGATGTTTACAGATATTGTTAGAAGACGAGGAGATGGTACACAGTGGCAAACATGGACCTGTCCAAACTTTTTTGAGATGTGTTGCTGCCATTAAATTTAAGATGAGTTAATATTTTTTATGAAATAGTAAAAAAATTTCATTTCAACATTTGATATATTTTCTATGCTCTTTTGTGACTAAAATATTGGTTTATTGTGGAGTTATTAGTAAATTTAAAAGTTCACTTAATATTTCCAGTCTTTTTTTTAAAATTTGATTTAATTTAATTTGTGACTTAATTGGAAATTAGCTCACATTTTATAAGTTACTGATTCATAAATACTGGTACTTTCAGGGAGTTATTTTTCATTAATCTGTATCTTCCTATTAAGCCATTTTAGGCAGGAGAAAAATAACCAACAAAGAGAGAAATATTAGCTCTGAAGTTGCTTCCCTCCCACCATCCTCCAGAACTTCTACAAAGGGACAATTGAGAGCCTGCTGACCAGCTGCATCTCCCTCTGGTCTGGGAGCTGTAAGGCCTCCAACTGGAAGTCTCTGCAGAGGGTGGTGAGGACATAGGAGAAGGTCATCGGGACTCCGCTCACACCTATCAAAGACATAGCAGACAGGCGCTGCCTGTCCAGAGCCCACCAGATCCTCACAGACCCCACCCACCCCAACCATGGACTATTCCCCCTGCTGGCGTCCGGCAGGAGGTTCCGAAGCATCTTCTGCAGTACAACCAGATTGAGGAACAGTTTCTTCCCCCTTACCATAAGACTGCTTAACGCACATCCATCCATCTCCCCCACATAACAACAGCCCCCCCCCCCCATTGACATGGACAATTACTCGCACATCTGTACTTTACACACTTCTGTTTGTGCAATTTCCCTTAGGCTGGGTGCAATATTTTAGCAACACTTTTGCACTAAGTGCATTTTATTTATTTTTATATTTTTTATATTCTTTATTCCGAGTGCTGGCACATAGCACTTCGATACCGTTTTTATATTGTACAGTCTGTATAGCTTTATATCTGTATAGCTTGAATATCTAGCAATCTAGCAATGTTGACCGGAAGTCGAGGAACGACATTTCGTTGTCAAAACTCACTTGTGATTTTTGTGCAATGACAATAAAAGAAAGTCTAAGTCTAATGTTAAAAAATATTAAATCAAATCAAATCAAATTTATTTATATAGCACATTTCATGTCCAAAACAATTCAAAGTGCTTTACATAAAATAAAAGCATTGCAGCAGGGAGTGGAAGAAGCATTAAAAATACATGAAAGAATATAAAGAGAAACAAATAAAATAATTTAAATGAATTTAAAAACAAGCAACAGTCCAGATAAGTTCAAAGATAGCGTGCAGATTTCATGCATAGACACATGAGAACAGAAATGTTTTTAACCTGGATTTAAAAATGTCTCCATTTGGTGAAAGTTTAATCTCCACTGGCAGTTTGTTCCACTTGTTTGCAGCATAACAGCTAAATGCTGCTTCTCCATGTTTAGTCTGTACTCTGGACTGGACCAGCTGACCTGAGTCCTTGGATCTAAGAGCTCTGCTGGGTTTATATTCTCTGAACATATCACAGATGTATGTTGGGCCTAAACCGTTCTGGGATTTGTAAACCATCAGCAGGCTTTTAAAATCTATTCTGTGACTGACTGGAAGCCAGAGTAAAGATTTTTAAAACTCCAGCAGCAGCGTTCTGGATGAGCTACAGATGTTTAATGCTCTTTTTGGGAAGTCCAGTTAAAAGAGCATTACAGTAATCGATTAAACATTAACTATAAAGTCTTCTACCTTTTATCCGACTAGAACAAGTGACACAGTGTCAACAGTGAGAATTAAACCACCTGTCTAAACAAGAGAGATTATATCATATTTGATAGAATTAACATTCATTCATCTGTGGAAATACAGGCTGCATACCTTGTAACCAGCACAGCAGTATCCACTGGTGGGATGTCATCCCTTCCACCAGTAATGTGGTTGGTACCAAGATAACGAGGCCTCCCAAACTCCTGATGCTGCCAATTACAGAAACTCTCAAGAGACTTTTCTCCATGATGGCCCACCTTTAATGTTTCCTGATGGGATATGGATACATTAAATCAACTTTATACATCCTTTATAATTTCCCACAATGCCTTTTGTATTCACATCACATGTTTAAAAACAAATAAAAAAGAAGAATATAAAGAGAAAAAATTAAAAATTAAATGCTAAAATTCTCTCTGTAATAAGTACTTCCTAAACCCATTTTCTAAAGCATATTCTGGTTCAACTGGCGACCTGTCCAGGGTGTACCCTGCCTTTTTCCCCGTGACAGCTGAGATAGGCTCCAGCGACCCTGACAATCGCAAGCAGCTACAATGTTTC
Source organism: Odontesthes bonariensis (assembly GCF_027942865.1). Lineage (NCBI taxonomy): Eukaryota > Metazoa > Chordata > Actinopteri > Atheriniformes > Atherinopsidae > Odontesthes > Odontesthes bonariensis. The sequence continues at coordinate 1,586,382 of NC_134506.1, forward strand.
TTGGGTTTTGCAAACTTCTACCGATGCTTCATTAAGGACTACAGCAGTATTGCTACCACTCTTAACAGGTTAATCTCCACCAATGTCACCTTCTCCTGGACTGGAGAAGCCGAGAAGGCTTTTCCTGAGTATATGTAAAATAAGTATATGTCTGCACCCATACTCACTCATAAAGATCCTACCAGACAGTTCATAGTTGAAGTTGATGCCTTGGACGTTGGGGTTGGGGCTGTGCTTTCTCAAGGAGAAATGAGATCAAAAACTTCACACCTGTGGGTTTTTATTGCTGTCGACTGACCCCCAAGGAAAAGAATTATGTTGGCAACCGTGAACTGTTAGCCATTAAACTGGCTGTAGAAGAATGAAGTCATTGGCTCGAGGAAGCTGAACACCCTTTTATTGTCTGGACAGATCATAAAAACCTTCCTATCTGCAGTCAGCTAAACACTTAAATTAAATTTTAATTTAATTTTGGTGTTTAATAAATTGTATTTGATAGGATTATGATTGTATTACAATGAATTGGATTCTAATTGGCTTGAATTGGATCTTCAAAGTGCCTTGAGATGGCATTTTTTGTAATTTGCGCTATATAGATAATTCAAGGCCCTATTCACAGCAGTCACTAGCAAGGCTAGATTTGAATTCAAGGTAAACACAAGAAACTTGTGCTAAAGAAAAAAATGGACCAGACTCAGTGAATAATTCCCTATACATACCAGTGCTGACCAACATGTCATTGGGGTCATCAGGTGGGAACCTCCTTTCATCAGTGTTTCATCTAGTTGGGCCCACGACACCTCCAGGAGGCTAGAGAGTGACCACTGGCGTCCCAGAGTCACCCCCCTAATGCCAGCCATCACTGCTCCTCACACCACAACAAACATATTTTGTTTCACAACCACAAGCTACCTCAGCCTCTCACCAACTGCACACCAGTCATCGTGGGGTGGTGATACAAACCCTGGTTCGGGAAGGGGGTAGAAATAGAAGAGGTAAAGATAAGTAGGAATGGGATTCAAACCCTGGTTCGGGTAGGGGGTAATGAAAGTATAGAGGGTGCCAGAGGTGGAGGCAGGACAAGACACACTAGCAGACTCAGCAGACAAACTCACCTAAACAGTCCTACAATCACTAAAAATGCCAGAAAAAACAAGGCCATACAGGCCAACTCACCTAAAATGGATCAAATGGGCCACACCCTCCACTTAAATATCCTGGATTTCTTCCTTGTCTCTTTCAAGAGTCTGTTTTCCCTAAGTGCTCCCCCTGCTGGGCCCCCAGCTACTATTCCTTTATCTAATCCAAATCCACTGACTGGACTTTACTGCCTCATCTGACACTTCCTTCACTATTTTCCTCACACGCTGTCCACTTACACCCAGCTCCCTCAACAATGAGACAACAGACTTTGCAACAAATCCTCTACATCAGGAGTGTCAAAGTGATCCGGTAAAGGGCCGGTGTGGCTGCAGGTTTTTGTTCCAACCCTGCAGCAGCACAGCTGATTTTTTTTTCATTCAATCAACTGAACTGGTTAAGACCTTCAGTGCAGACAGTTCAGTTGATTGAATGAAACAAATCAGCTGTGGTGTTGCAGGGTTGGAACAAAAACCTGCAGCCACACCGGCCCTTTACCGGATCACTTTGACACCTGTGCTCTACATCCTACTTCCACTGGACAGATCCTAACTTTCCATCTTTGGTGCTCTGCTTCTGCCCCCAACTCCACATACCTAAGCTTTTTCCTTTCATATGCTTCTGCTACTAATTCCTCCCAAGGAACAGTCATCTCTATGAAATAGAATCTCATTCTACTCCTAGACCACAAAACTATATCAGGCCTTAGATTTGTAGAGACTATTTCCTGGGGAATAACAAGCTTATTTCCTAAATCTACCTGCATCTTCCAATCACAAGCATCATCTAAGCTGCCGTGCCTCCTCATTGTCTTTTTAACTTTCTCCCCCTCTTGAACAAACTGAATTGCCACTCTCTTCACCTTAGACCCTCCTAAGTTTACCTGCGTTCGTTTATCTTCAATACCTGCAGCTAAGCTTCTTAATACTTGGTCATGTCGCCATGTATACCGGCCTTGTGACAGACTAACCTTACAACCTGACAAAATATGCCTTAGAGTTGCAGTACCTGAACATAACGAACATAGAACATAATGGGTCTCCATTTACCCAGAATTTTAGGTTCTGGGGAGTTGGCAATACATCATATGTTGCCCCTATCAAAAATCTAATACTCCTTTCCTCCATACTCCACAGCTCCTTCCAACTAAGCTTTTTCTTCTCTACACCTTCCCAATTCAACCACCGCCCCTGCTTAGCCTGAGCCACTGCCTTTGTGCCCCTTAACATTTCCTCCTGTCTACAAACCTGCTCAACAACTAGCTTTCTCTTCTCCTTGGGACCTGCTCTACTCCACACTGGTTTGCCTGGGCCAAGCCCCAAGCCTCCCCGGCTTATTTGAACACTACCCACAATCTCTGTATTTCTAAGAGTTGGTTGCTTCTGCCTCCTGAGCTGCCATTCTTGGATTTCATAAAATTAAATTGAATTGAATTAGATTGCAGCCAAGCTCACTGGTCCTTGTTTTTTGGCCAATTTGATTTCACCATTACTAACCATCCCGGATCACACAATGTCAAGCTAGATGCTTTGTCCTGTCTGTTCTCTTCCGCTGAGCCTCAATCCAAAATACTGCCTACCTCTTGGGTGGTTGCCATGCATACCTGGGAGATTGAAGATAAGATAAGACTGGGTCTAAAGTGCGAGCCTGATTCAGGTGGTGGTCCTCCCAACAAGTTATTTGTTCCTACCTCTATGCAATCCCAGGTTCTTCAATGGAGTCATTCCTTCCGTCTCACATGTCCTCATGGTAATAATCACACCTTAGCCTTCCTTCAGAATTTGTTCTGGTGACCCACCATGGCAGCTGACACCAGTGCTTTTGTTCTGGCTTGTTCCAACTGGCACCATTCCAAAGTACCCCATCAACTCACCACTGGATGCCTTAGACCTCTCCCTGTTCTCCGTCGCCCGTTGTCTCATATTGCCTTAGACATTGTCACTGGTCTCCCCATTTCCCAGGGGAATTCACTTATGCACAGGACTATTGAGCATTTTTCCAAGTCAGGCCTCTTTTTTGCCCTACCTAAACTTCCTTCTGCTTCTGACACTGCAGATATTCTAGTTAATCATGTTTTTCTGTTACATGGAATCCGTCGTGACAGTTAGTGATAGAGGCCCTAATTCACTTCTCAAGTCTGGTCAGCCTTTTGCAGAGCTCTAGGAGGTGATACAGTTAACTTGTCTTCTGGCTTCCATCCCCAGACCAATAGACAGATAGAACGGCTTAATCAGGAATTAGAAACTGTTATCCGTTGTATCACTGGATCTAACCAGAGTTCCCGGTCTGAGCATCTTCCCTGGATTGAGCCTGCACACAACTCATTAATCAGCTCTGGCTCTGTCAAATACCTCTTTGAATGTCCACTAGGACACCAACCACCATTATTTATGTATCAGGAACATGATCTGGTTGTTCCTTTGGTTTAGCATCATCTAAACCAGTGTTGCAAGACCTGGAGACAAACCAGGGCAGCATTACTCAGATCTGTAGAAAGATCCCCGAACTACGCCGACCGCTAACAGCTAACACTTAACACCTTACTGTTTTAGAGACAAGGTCTCTCAACATACCTCTCAAGATTAAATCTAAGAAACTCTCCCCCAAATGCATTAGCCCGTTTGACATAGAAAGGATAATCAATCCCAAAATTGTCTGTCTCAAACTCCCAAGAACCATGAGGATTCATCCTATCTTCCACATTTCTCAAGTTAAACCCATCACTACTTCAGATCTGAACCCTCCTTCCGGACACCCACCACCTGCCCGACTCTTCAATCACAGTCTTGCTTTTACTGTTCGTCGTCTTCTGGATGTCCGCCGCTGCAGACATGGATTACAGTCGCTGGTGGACTGGGAGGGTTATGGACCTAAAGAGAGGTCATGGGTCCCTCTGGCTTTTATTCTGAACCCTAACCTCATCTCTGAATCCCATTGAGGAAGGTGTACAGTTGGGATCTATGGGTTTTTCCTTTTTTCCCTTCATCTCTGTACCTACTTGCTGCAGGCATGGCTCCCTGAAGTAGCTGATTACACATCTCATTCATCTGTGTTGGGACTTATTGCCTGCTGCTTTTCACTATCCCTTTGCCTGGGTCTGCTCTCCAGTCAATGCCAGTCCATCTGCTTACCAGTGGCATTGTACGGCTACTCATGTATTTGTCTCGTGTTCTGTGAAGAAATTTCCTGTCATTAACCTGAATGTCTTTTTCCCATACTCCCCGTCTCCCTCCTTGAAGGCTTTCTACCTCATGTTCCACAGCTTTTTTAGGTAACTTGAGATCCAGGGCTTGTTAATAGAGAGGCCTCTTAAATGGCCTTGTGGGGAATGCTTTCTATAGAGAAATTAATGTAGTTTGTCACACACTCAGTCATGGCGCTGATATAATCTCCATATGGCTCATTGAGTGCATTCCAGTCAGTGAATCCAAAGCAACCCTGCAGTTCATCTTCAGTTTCCTGATCAAATTCTTTCAATGTTTGTACTGTGAAAGGTTGCTGCTTAACAAAAGGTGTATAGTTGGAAGTGAGGCAAACCAGATTGTGGTCATATTTTTTGTAGTGGAGAAAAGGTTGAGGACCTCTTTGAATCTCTTGCATTAAACAGTAAATCCAATATCTTATTTTATCTAGTGGAGCAGTGGAGCACTACGAAAATAATACAGGGGAACTCTCTTTGTCGATAATATGGACATAAAGCTAAATAGTGCAGCCATGAAACACAATACTCAAGCAGCACAGCTATCAAACCAGTGCAGAAGATCTCTTAAGACTCAATGTTTTGCAGAAAACATTCTTCAGCAGAAGTCTAAAAATACACATACAATATGATTGGAGAAAGTCCAACTATGCCTCTATGGAGCAGTACAGTGATTCATTCCAGAAAACAATGTGAAAATCAAGCTTACTGGGCGGATGTGAAGCAACACCAGTTTTGTGACTCGTATGTTGATTCTAACTCCCAGACTCTTGTGGTGAAACATGTTGTTAACCTGCAAGAGGCAGAACAAAACTAAGATAGATTGCACCAATGAGAGATAAAATATGTTTGGGTTCTGATACATCTTTTAAATTACACTGAAAAAATCCTATTTGAGAAATTAAGCATTGAGATCTCTTCCCAGACTAGCATGGCCCCGTTAGTCTGACTACTCCACATAACATCCTGCGGACATGAATAATAAGAATATAATTGTTTGTTGAATTCTTACCATATTCATGACAGTCAGCAGAAATCTTTGTGCTACTTCCGCACCATGGTACTGAACCATGTCAAAATCTGCCACCACTACTGTCTCAACAGTGTATGTCTTGTGCAAGTGAATGGTGTCCCTCTTCCTGCGACCCTCATCATCCACTTTGAAACTCCTCTCCTTCTCCCCTACCACAAAAAAGCAGAAAGACAGGCTTTAAGACAAAGGTTAGAAACACTTTTCCACAGTTGCAGAAAAGTACAAAATAGCTAATATATTGAAAGATAACTATTAGATTAAAACATATTACTTATATATCTATATATGTGATATAGGTTAGGATATATATATATGATTTTCATGGACAAGCTCTCAAGGCGTGGTCGTGGAGAGGAGGGCGTCTGGTTTTGGGAACTTCAGGATCGCATCTCTGCTTTTTGTGGATGATGTGGTTCTGTTGGCTTCTTCAAGTCAGGACCTTCACTGGAGCGATTCATAGTTTAGTGTGAAGCGGCCAGGATGAAAGTCAGCTCTTCCAAATCCAAGGCCATGGTTCTGAACCAGAAAAAGGTGGAATGCTCTGTCCAAGTTGGGGATGAGTCCTTGACCCAGGCGGAGGAGTTTAAGCATCCCTGGATCTTGTTCATAAATGATGGCAGGTTGGAGCAAGAGATGGACAGACGGATTAGGGCTTCGTCAGTGGTAATGAGAGCACTCTTCCGGTCCAGTGTGGTGAAGAAGCCTCAGCTCAGCTCCTAAGACTTCCGGCTCAGCTCTCGATTTACTTGTCCATCTTTGTTCCAACCCTCACCTGTGGTCACAAGATGTCGATAGTGACCTAAAGAACGAGATTACGGATACAAGCGGCTGAAAAGGGTTTCCTTTGGAGGGTGGCTTGGCTCAGCCTTGGAGATAGGGTGGGGAGCTCGCCATTCAGAGGGAGCTCGGAGTGGAGCCGCTGCTCTTCCGCACTGAAAGGAATCAGTTGAGGTGGTTCAGGCACGTGGTCAGGATGCCTCCTGGTCACCTCTCTTTAGAGGTTTTCTGGGTAAGCCCTACTGGGAGTAGGCCCAACAGCAGATTCAGGACTCATTGGAGGGATTATATGTCCCTTCTGGCCTGGAAACGCCTCGGGATCCCCCAGGAGGAGCTAGGGAGTGTTGCTAGGGAGAGGGATGTCTGGGTTTCTCCCCTGGACCTGTTGCCTCTGTGACCCGACCTCGAGTAAGCAGGCGAAAAGTCTATTGTAAATCAATATTCATAAATGATTCCAGATATATAGTTTTAAATGAAGCTTTCTCATCCTGTGAATTAAATCTGTCTGATAAATTCAGGTTTGTGCATTTTTTCTGTGGAAAAAAATGTTTGTGAAGTTACACAAAGACGCAAACAAAATAGAATTGCTTTTGTGAGTATTTTTTCATAGATACAAATCACAAAACTGCATGTAAGATTCAGCGCTCAAAGTTTCCACAGTGCATGTGTCTCTGAAGATGCCATGCTGATTGGACAGTGACAACTCAATTCAGCCACCTCACCACAATGTTGGTTGATTGCATTTACGCATCACATATGATCTGTACATCGATCGAATGAAAATATTTCCTGTTAACTTACAAATTCATCATGTGATTGCGCTTTTATAGCAATGTGTGCGCAGTCGATAGCCCCGATACATTAGGAAAACGGGCTCTCGCTTCAAATTGAGCTTTAATGTTGGCCTGTGAGCACAGGCAGCGCATGGCTCCTCGCTGTGTGGTGCTCCAACGCCGGCCGCAGCTCTGCACACAGTTCCAGGAGGATTGCCCTCAAAACGGCTGATGAGTCGCCATCATGTGCCAGCAAATCCTCTCTGTCTCTGATCACACGCTCTCTTCGAATTGCACCATTTGCAAATTATTCTAATACTGTTAAAGCAGCCATTGTTTTTAAATGGTAGAACTTAAGTTCTTCAAGAAGTGGGTAACATTCAGTATTTTTGCGTTTTTATTCAGTTATAAACGGATTTTTGACGAGCTATCTGGAGGTGCGTCTTACCCCTCCATTGCCCCCCCCCCCCCCCCCCCCATACACAAGAACCTGAGTGTGAATACTGAAGAGAAGTGATTAGTGAATGGTAGCAGCTGAGATAATTGAACACAGGTGAAATGAGTGGAACTAATGAACAGCACATGGAAACTGAGGTAACGAGGAGTGAGAGGATGGAATGGGAACTCAAGCCTAGACTGATGACAAGAACAAAACCTAATAAAACCCAATGACTTTATCACAAACAAGAAACAGAAAAGGACAAAACCAAAACAAAGTCCACAAAAATCCACAAATCCTAACACTATCAAATCTGAAAACAATAAGGCCTAATTGTTATACAATTAGAAATGTTTAAAGAAAACGCTAAACATGATCTGATAAATGAAAAGACCATGTTTATTTATTCAATAACATTTTGCATCAGCAAATCATTCCTACTAAAATTGTTGTTGTTTGGATTGGCTCACCCAGACAATCATACCTCATTCATATATCAGGTCAACTGCAAGCATAGTCTTTCAGAAGGTCAAAAAATTATCTGCCAAATGCACTGCAAAGTTTTTGGAGGATCATAAAACAGAAGTATTTCGTCTTTTCGAAGACATGTTTGGATTTTTAAAAAAAATCTCTCTTATTATCTCACAATTTCCGCAGATAACACCACTAACATCAAGGAATCCCCCTCTTTTTCTCCTTTCTTAAATACGTAAAACAACTTAACTGATTGTTCTTCCCTTGGAACTTGCTTTGAATAAAACTGTCTGCTAAATCAATGCAATCTTGCATCTTAAATTTGTTTTAAATCCCAGGCTGGTGGAAAAAGTTAAGTTACTGGAAATGTTTAATTGCCATGAACCATGCTCTGCTTAAAAATGTTCTAGAAATACAAAATTCAGAATAGAGTAGAATAGAAAATACTTTATTTGTGGGGAAATTCAAATTGTCATGTAGGTCAATTAAAATATTCACAATGATTGTTTATAATAATAATAATAATAATAATAAATTAATTAATGAATTAAATTTGAGAAGAACATGAACTGTAAAAAAAACGTTATTGCTGTGGGGACCTTATAATGATAAGCTGAATTACCTGTCCAGCAGAAAACAGAAAACTTTGTCCTTAATAAGCCGATCTCCATCTGGGAAAGGCTACACCAATGTTCATCCATGTTTTCTACTGTTGCCGGTCTCACATTCATTTTGTTTTTTTTCTCCTCATGGATGACACAAATTCATGCTTCCTTTCTTTTTATTGAAGCTGATTGTATGATTTGTCATGAATGTGCGCAAACCGCTGCAGGACTAACGACCAACCTGGACTGAGACGAGGCAGCTGCTAATCAAGCTGCTCGCACACCCTGCCATACTCTCAGAAAAGGGAAAGGCAAAGCTCATACTGGATGTCTGTGATTGCCAACTGTGTCAATGTGCTGCAGCAACATCACAGTATCTATGATGAACAGGTGTGTGGATTTAAATAGCTCATTCTAATCTTACCAAATCGTTTTGATTTTCTGCTAGTTGTTTTATACCTATGAACACATAGTTGTGAATGTTATATTTAATCAAATTAATAATCCTCCCAAAATAATACACACTGCAACTTTAAGGATTACAGTAACCAGTGGAACAAATCCATGAGCTGGTTTGACTGGAGTAATCAGCGAAAATTCTAGTGGCTAAATGTCCTAAACTCACAGACTTAACGAAGAGACTTGTAGCTGTATTTATTGCAAAATTAGGTCTACAAAGTATTAGCTTGGTGAATACTCTTTTCATTTCTTTCTGTACTCTGTACAAATTTCTACAGCTTTAAAGTGGTAGTGATATTGTGTTAATCAAATTAAGCAAAATTCTCAAAATTTGATATAATTCTAGGTTGTTAAGGCAACAAGATATTGGGTTTCATCCTTTCACAAAGCACTACAAGCAAACCTAGCCTTTAGGGAGAAAATTATCCCAGATCCTAATCTCTAAAATCCAGTATAGGTATAAAGTTTTTCTTTTTTTATCTTGGATTTTTTTCCTTTTCATTTTAGTTCCCCATTCTACACTTCATCCTTGTTTGTAATTAGCTTACCTCTGTTCACTCACCAAATCTACTCTAAGATCCGTTGTATATGTTTGCTCAGTGTTCCAAACTTGGGGGGTATTCCTAGAAAGTAGCTAAAGAAAGCCAGGCTATAGCCGGAAAGCGTCGCTTGAACTAGCGCCATCTCCCATTTAAGCCTCAAGTCGTTCCTCAAAGATATTTTAGCTGCATCTCAGCGAGCCTAATCCAAGCGAGGCTTACATAGCCTAGTTTAGTGCGAGTGCACGAGGAACGTAAGAAGCCCTGACGAGTGGATGGCGGAAAAACGGAGATCTGTGTGAAAAGGAGAGCGAGAAGCGCTGTTATTTTTTCGGCAGCTGAACAAATAATGCTGATGGAGCTGTATGAGGATTTTAAAAGTGTCATCACCAGAAATGGTAATACAGCTGCGATCAGTAAAGCGAAGAAACGGCATGACTAACAACTGCAGAAAGACTAAATGCGTAAGTTATGAAAGTTTCATACCATTGACATTCATTTTACTGTCCTCATGTATTTATGCTCTCCTCTTTGTGTTATAATGTGTTTACATAAAGCATGCTGAATTGTCTCTGTATGAGATGTACAGCACACATATACTGGCCCTGCTCAGTTTATTAATAACCCAATAATCGACACGCATCATCATACTTTATGACTATATTATCCTGTGTGTGACCCAGATATTATTTTTTCACTGTTACATCCCAACAGGAGCAATCTTAACAGCCAAAAGCGTACCTGGCAGCAGGTGAAGGTAAAGTACAGGAAAACATTTCAGAGTGGTAAGTAGCCTTTGAAGAAATGTGTTTGTCCAATAAAGAGAGCACCAAACTAAATATGGAAAACAAGAAACTGAAAATAAAAAAGATCAAGCTAGAGATTATAACACTGGAGAGGGATGTTAGTATAAATTCAGATAAAGGAGAAGGTCGTGGTGTGAACTGTATTTAATTCTGTTTTCTCTCCACAGCTTGAGAAACATGTAATAATAATTAAACAATTCAACACAACTTGAACTCAAACTTGTCATTATTGTACGGTTCATGCAAAGTGTTAGAAATGTGTTTTTTACATTTATATTCACAGTGGGGTGCCATGACCTAACGTGTGGAAAGTTATAAATCGTCTCTGTCCATTTAGCCTTCTTACACTTGCTCTGACTTAAACTGCTACTGTGTCAATGCTAAATTATGAAAAGAAGTTCTAACTCAAAGGTCACAACAATTAGTGTCAATGGAAATATGTGTCCCTGTATAGGTCCCTCACTGTGTCAGGAGAAACTGAGTCCTTTCAGGCACTAGAACTCAACGAGGAAAAGACTTGAGCCTGAAAAGTTGTCCACAAGACAAAATGTATAAAATATGAAGTATACTATTAATTTAAGATGGCTCTGTCAGAAGTCAGCCATGGTGCCTGAGAACTTTAAGCAATGAACCTGTATTTAATTTGGCCAAAGGTCATTTCTATCCGTACCCTGGTTTTAGCATGTGCATGTGCATGTGCATGCCCTTGTTCCTGGATCAGGATATGGCGTGAGGAGGTACGGCCAGCATGCATAGCCTCTGTCCCCAAGCAGGACACCATTGAACTCTCCTGCAGAATAAGAGAAATGTTGGATGGATATACATGTGTTAAGACTTTAGGCAATTTGATGCAATATGTGCCTTATATGGCTATCTATGATAAAGTATGACGAGCACTTTAAATTCCTTAAGATGACCTCTACACCTGACCTCTCATTACATTACCAAAATTCTGCCTATGCTACACCTTACTTCAAAAGTACACTCCTTCAGGTAAGTAAAATTCTCACGCCTTGTGCAAACCTCTGTGCCAGTGAGGATGCTCGGAAGATCCTAGAATCATGAACTGATCCCGGCCATTTAGCCTCAATGTTGGAAATGAAATGAGCTCCATCACAGATCATCTGTATGCACGGAGGATAGGAGTCAATGATGAGCTTTCACAGGGCATAAATGTAACATTGCTCAGCGTTACTCAAAGGGGTTGATGTGGTGTTTTTCAAAATGAGAAATCCAGTTCAGAGTCTATGGACAATTATCCCCAAGTGTACCTGTACATTTAGGATATGGAAAAATGTTCGGTTTACATAGTCAGCCTCCACGGGTCCAGCAGGGGCCTGGACAATGTGACAATGTTTAAATCCAGACTGAAAACAGTTCTATTTAGATGTGTATGTGACACCTGAAAGTATTTTATCTGCACTCTTCACTTTTAAATTAATTAATTAATGATTTTTTTGTTTTTTGGAATGATTTTATTGCCTTCTTGTGGTTTTATGTAGCTGTAAAGCACTTTGAATTGCCTTGTGTACAAATTGTGCTCTACAAATTGCCTTGCCTTGGATGCGTACATGGGCACAGTGTAGTGCACCAATAACATTAGGGAAGCCTGAGGGAGATGATGAACTTAATGCTAATACTAGTAGGTCCTCGTGTCACTTACCTTTTACTGTCCCACCATGCATAGGTTGGTCTCCATCTTGGCCAGAGTTGGTGTTTGTCGAGCATCGATGTCGCACTAGCTGATGTTTAAGTCCCGAGAACTGTGACTGCTCATGTTCACCCACTGGCTGGATGAACAGGCTATCCTCCCCAATCTGAATGATCCCCGTCTGTGTAGAGAAATGTGCAAGAAGATAGTAGAATAAGTCAATGCTCATAATAATAAAGAGAAGGATTTAATAGTTATGTACATGATGAAAGGAAAATGAATTTAGTGTTAAAGGCCAACTTCCATCGTCATTTCATTAATACTGCTGTGTTCACCATTGTTATTGAATGCATTAGGCGTCGGTTCTGTTTAAAAAAACGTTATGGTTGCTTTGTTTCAAGCTGTTTTTTTGGGCAGGAAGAATGGCTTGATGAGATACGACAAGGTTTTCCGGTCCTTCTCATGCATATCGGTGACACGATAATGAGGCGTCTCTGATTGGCTCCCTCCCATGAATGAATGAACCCCCCCCCCCTCCCTGCTCTGTGTGTATCCGAGAGCCTGCAAGTTTTTTTTCAACTCAAAACCTGTCGAAGATCAAACTTAAACACAACCCATGCGGTAATAATTTAATCAAGCGTTTTCCTTAACAAATATTTTTCACCTCACACGTCAATGTTGCAAAATGTTGCCTATACAGCGCAGCACTGAAAATCGCGCGGCAGGAGTAGTGATTGTGGTAGACTGCAGAGATTGTTCGTGGCGTGGAATATACAACCAAAATGAAAAGGCACAAACCCATTTTTGAATATTTCAAAGCAAAACAAGTAAAAAGCACAGCATCATCTGATGGGACAGCTGTGCCCCAACCTTCAACTGTGGACCAACCAAGCAACAGAGACGAATGTTGTTCAACTACTACGCTAACCGAACCAAACCTCACTGAGGCTAGCCATGGGCACAGTTCAACCAGCGTGATTTCGGAGTAGTGGTGGACATTGAGAGGCTACTAGTGACAGCTGGGGACGGGGATGAGGTGACACTCCCATCATCCATTACGTCTCTATACAAAGAGTTTGACTTTGATCAACTCTGCACACAGTTGCGCATGTTGCCAGACACGATTAAGACATCTACACTTCAAAATGACAAACTGTCAGTGAGAGTCATAAGCAATGCAATGAATGCTGTTCCTGTCGCAAAAGACCTGCAGCCCGAAGTACACAAACTTCTGAAACTTTTTTCACCATCCCAGTCAGTACGGCATCAGCAGAGCGTTCGTTTTCCACACTCCGTCGACTGAAATCATGCCTCCGATCCACAATGACACAGAAAAGACTGAATGACTTGATGAACTGCCATATTCACCGTGACATTCTGGAGGACACTGACATGACAGCCATCGCTAAGGAGTTCGTGCAGGCCAATGAGAGACGCAGGCAGGCCTTTGGGAAGTTTTAAGGGTAAGTCAATGGTTTTATTAGCACCGCCATGTGCACTCTTCTTTGTTCAATGTTTTTATACTGCATTGTACTGATACAAGCGAGTTTAAGTTGAGTTAACATCTTACTGAGGTGCTTTTGTTGTGTATTGTTGGCTGATTGAGCATTTTACTCTGCACAGTTATGTGCTGGCATGTTGTGGGCTAAAGTCATGACCATTGATTCATCTATGTAGGCTATAGCCTTCTGTGCTGTGTTGACTGTTTTGGCAATTTGCGCACTTCTGTGCCGGCATATTTTGGACTTGGGTTATTAGTGTTGTTGGCTGTTTGGACATTTAAAGTAAAATCATCCTGGCAACTGTTGTGCATCCGCATTCTCTCTCTCTCTCTCTCTCTCTCTCTCTCTCTCTCGCCCAGCTCTGATAAAACAGCAAGTAAAGTATCCCGTAAATTGATCTAAAGTGCATTTTACTCCGAATTATCCCTTTAATACAATTCAGCCTATACTGTTAAGTAAGATGCAGCAGAAAATACAGGTGGATGCCTCCACAACCACATGGATTATTGACTACTACCACAGTTTACGAGACTTAACGGTCATGTGTCTGAGAAGGTGGTCAGCAGCAGAGAAGCACCACAGGGGACTGTACTTCCTCTTCACTCTGTGCACCCCTGACTTCCAGAACAACTCAGAGTCCTGTCATGTCCAGAGATACTCTGATAACTCAGCAGTTGTTGGGTATCAGTGATCGACAAGAGGCTGAGTTCAGGGAACTGGACTATCACTTTGTGGCATGGTGTGGAAAGAGTAACATCATCTTAAACACAAACAAAACAAAAGAGATGATTGTGGATTTTAGGAGGACCAAGAGTATGCCAAATCCTACCATCTCCATCCTTGGCTAAGAGGTGGAAGTGGTTGAAGAATACATATCTAGGAGTCTATCTGGATAGCACAGTGGACTGGAAATGCACAATGATGCTGTCTGCAAGAAGGAACATAACAGACTAAAGGAAGCTTAGGGCCTTTAATGGTTGCACCAAGATGTTTTATATCTTCTACAACTGTGCAAAGTTTTAAAAATGATTGAACTTGAATTGTGAGATGAGCTTTACCATAGACATTAGTAGGGCGAATTCTATTAACTTTTACCTGCTTCCTGCAATGCTGGTGTGTGTGTGTGTTTCTGTGGGCAGGAAAAAAATAACCTTCACAATAGGAGCCCAGGGAGAGCAGATAGATTAGGTAATTTCATTTTAAAGTGGCCATGACAGGATCATTTACAGTCATTAAATTATTAATCTTGGGTACTTCTAGATAAGCCTTGCACACTTCACAACTCCAAATAGTTTGTCATTTGTTCAGAAATAGGGAGAGCTTTCTTTTGGAGGAAGAATGGGACTGAGAGGATCTGGCTGAAGTGTGAGGTTTGCAGAGGGGCCGTGGAATGGGATGATGGTGACTAATGTGCTCTACTACAGTTGCTCGCCAGGCAGCCACAAGTGTTCGTGCCTGAATCAGATCCCAAATATCAAAGAGCAGTTTGACGAACCATCACAACAAAGATTACAGCAGGACGTCTCTCCTAAATATGCTCAGTACCAGCTTATGTGATTAACTTTGTGTTTCTGAGCGGTAGTTGAAACAGTGAATGGATATGTTCAGTTGTGTGGTGTATAAATCAAAAAATTACACAAAGTACAGTTAGCCCCGTTAGCTGCCTTTTCACTCAGTTTGAACATAATGCTTCTACTGAAATCCCTTAATACGTATAATACCAACACAACATAAACATCTTAAATAATTTCACTCACAGCTTGAGGTTCAGACTTGTGCCCTTTTAGTGTTTGAACAATCTGGACTTTCAGCTTCAGTCTCCCTGTAAAGCCAGCGTTCTACCCAAGATTGCTGGGTTTTTGGGGAAGCTGAAAAGGGTCAACTTGCCCAACCAAAAATAAATTTTCTTCAAGACTTCAGGTATCATGCTTTAAAGAGTACTCATGGATCACTTGTTCCTTGTAGTGCGATAACTTCTGCTTTTATAATAAAAAAGTCCTCCTATAATAATGCTTGCAGTGGATAACGTGCACGCTCTTGCTCACGTGTGCACAATATCAAGAGAATTCCACCATAAAAGGAAATCCTGCCTTTTATTTATTGTGACGTGTAAGTGAAAAGTTATCAAAAAATTCAAAAACTCTTGCTAGCAACTGTTTGAGATGAGTGTATAAAACAAATTTCTCTCCGTCAACAGAGACCCTCCCGGAGACGCTCTCCGTCGCTTGCGTGCGTCGGCCAACATTCCTATCTATCTATCCGTCGAGGCGACGGAGACCGCAAGGGTTGTGATCGGTTGGCTAACAACATCATTTCTGGAATCACTTTTCCGGTTTAGCTCCTTCCTCTCAGAGCAACAACACCGCCATTTTTTAAAGAGTTTACTGTGTGCCGGTCAACATTTGGTCAAAATTATTTGCAGTGAGCGTCGAGCCTGTCTCTTAGCACGAGCTCGGCGCCAAGCCCTCAGTCCCGGCAGCTACAAGGCCATAGCTGGGTGGTGGAGCGACCAGGACCCCGTCCGACATGAGTGTCGACAGAGCCTCGAAGCGGTTGGAGAGGACAAGGACATCACGATTCGACGCTTTCTTCCTGCGGCAGACCACTTCAGACCAAAGTGTGTGTCTTGGTGTTGAGCTCGAGGAAGGCCGGGGTGAGGTGTCAGGGTCCCAAAGAACTGTGTTCTGAAGAGCTGTTTTCAGTGAGGCGATATGCATGGACTGCTGGTGGGCCAGGTCCAGAAGTGAGTTCAGACGAGATGGTAGCCAGGTCAAAGTACATCCTGAACAGCTCAGATGGAGATGGATTGTCCACATATTCTGGGCGGCCGTGGCTCAGTGGTTAGAGTCGGTCGTCCAATAACCAGAAGGTTGGTAGGTTCGATTCCCACTTTCGCCACTCAAAAGCCCCTTTCACACTGAGGAAGAACCCACGTTTAATTCGCGAATTTAGTGTGTCCGCTGTTCCTTTCACACTGACGATCCGGGCTGGGGTGTCAACTCGATTTGCCATCGGACCCTAGTCTTTTTGCCGAGCCGAATTTGATGTGAAGGCAATTGACGCGGGATGGACGTGGGCGTGGCGTGACGTGAGGAGTTTAAAAGACAGGATGGACAGCTGTTCCACAACAAAGTCGAAGGTTTGCCGCGACATCCGAAAATGCTTTCTCCACTCGTCGTCGTCAAAACTGTTCAGAGCATTGGACCAAAACACCAACCCTTGTGGTCTTGCCATCTTCCACACTCTTCTTGCAGACACATGTGTGTTCAGAGCCATGACAGCTAAACGTCTTTGTTGATTGCGTCGACTCTGTTCGCGTTCTTCTGCTTCAAATTGTCGATGGATTTCCTCAACTTGGACATTATAGTGCTCTTGTATTCTCCGCATATGTTCTTCGGCGGCATCCCACGTTGTGACCAGGGCCGCTGACAGGTTTGGCTGGGCCCGGGACAAAATTCTCTGAATGCCCCCCCCACCCCCCCCCCCCCCCGTAGCAACCCACCCACACCCACCTCTACTTTCCCAGTCTAGATATTTCATTAAAAAGTGATATAGGCCTACATTAACAGGGGTCAAAATCAACCATTTAAAAAATAACAATTTGAAAACCATTTCATTTGACTATATAACACAGATTTTTTTTTTAAATGCCTCACTCCATTTAGAATGTTACCAAAATTGTCATACTCCCGAGTCCCAACCACAAACACAGAATTCCCTGGCTCAGCTCCCAAACACAACACGTCATCTGATCGGGGGTGACACGCCCATTTATTGCGGATAAACCAAAAGGATTATTTACCACTTTGCCTGGATATGGATATGGACTGAGTGGAGTTATGGCTTTCAAAATCCTACCACAATAAAACTCACGCTATTTTATTCATTTAGAGCTCATAAACTGCACATTTCATCAACCATTTTTCACTTGACCAAGGGAATCATGTTAAGGGTACTTTTATTTATCGCCAGACCCGCGTGTATGTCCGCTGAACTTTCTGAGAATGTTCGGGGAACAAGGCGGAGCCCATTCATCTGGCGAGTGTCAAGTTAAATCAGTCCAAACGAAAGTTACAGGCTACCCCAAAACGTCACGTTTATTACCCATTCGTTTCATTCAACTCTATCTAAATGGCAATTTCACACGTTGCCATGTCTATACTGGCTTATTTTAAACAAAATAAGGTTAAACCAGAGCCGCGTTACACTGGCTGTCATTCAGCTGACCGGGGATGATTCTCAAATCAATTCAGCCTGATTGGCGTGCGTGCCTGAAACATTTGGACATATTTGCGGACTAATGCGCATATTCCTAGATTCACAGTGTAGAAACACAGTGTAATTAAGCCGTTGTGGTTATGAAATGATTCAATGCTCTCTCTGTCTTGTATTGAGTTCCGTGTGACTTGCTATCCCCTCATGTGTAATATGATTGGCACGCCGCCTGTGCCTGGTGTTACTTCACGGGGCTGGGAAAAGTTGGCCGTGTCTTACCTGGCTCTGCTGCACAGCTGCCTGTACTGGTACCTGCTGCATCATCTGAGTCTTTTGTGAATATTTGTGTAGAGAACCCCTCAGGCTCTTGGCTTCTTCGTTCTTTTTTCGCCTTTCTTTTCTTTTCTGCGCTCCTGATTTGTGCATTTCGACTAACGCGCAATGACCGCTTATGGTCAAATGATGTTGGTATTTTTCTTCTCCGTAATCAAAGACCAAACCATTTTTGGAATAGGGGTGATAGGGGGTTATTGGCCCTTTTTTTAAGGGCAATGAAGGCAAACGATCCAGAAGTCATTTATCAAATGCAAATAAAGCAATTTTCTTCCCCAAATCAACACATTTTGAAGGAAACATAAAATAATTAATCGCAACTTCATGGGGGCCCAGTTATGCCCCCCCCCCCATTCCTGGGCCCGGGACAAAATACCCATTTGTCCCCCCCTATCGGCGTGCCTGGTTGTGATCATCCACATGTTATGGACTGGGGTTTTCTGTTTTGTTTCCATTTCCATATTATATGTTGCTGTGCATGTTTTGGGGTTTTTCCTGTCTACCTGGGGCAGGTGCTGGCTCAGGGGGCGGGGCTGACCTACTTCCCAGCGGAGCTAGGAGCACAATGGATCACACCTGAATCATATCCAGTAATCACCTCACCACTCCAGAAAAGCCTGGTTCACCTCAACAAGCCCCGTCAGATGATTCAGTCTCCTACCCGTGCCTGAAGCCTTCACCGACTGCACTGACCTGAGTCCCGCGTTTTGAGATTATTATTATCCTGAGAGGAAAACCACTGGACCCTCCTACACCGCTCCCCAGCGGCTCTTTGAGTTTTTCGGATTACAAAATAAACCTTTGTTTGTGAACTACTACCTGATCTCCTGCCTTTTGGGTCCTCCACGCTCACAAATGATCACAGAATCATCTGACCAACATGGACCCAGCGGAGACGGACAACCTCAAGCGAGTACTCGCTTCTCAGAGTCATCTGGTGAACCAACATGAATCCACTCTCCGGCAAGTTATGGACAACCTGCAGCAACTAGCCACCGGCATCACAAATCTAGGAGGAAGGATCGACGCCATCGCAAATCAAGTCGCTGCTCTCTCTCTCGCTCCTCCTCCTCCTCCACCTCCACCTGCCCCAGCCCCGCAGCCTGCCGTGGTACCGATGCTTGCGCCCAGGGAACCTTACATCCCCACACCAGCCAGGTATTCAGGTAACTTGGGTACCTGTTCACAGTTTCTGCACCAGTGTTCATTAGTTTTTCACCAGCAACCAAGTACTTATGCTACAGATCAAGCGAATATATCATTTATCATGAGCCTCCTGTCCGACCAAGCCTCAGCCTGGGCACTAGCCATCTCCACTCACTCCCCAGGACTCACCCAAAAGTATGACGAATTCACCCAAAAAATGAAGAAAATTTTTGACCATCCCGTTATAGGGAAGGAAGCAGTCAGCCAAATGCTCAGTTTGAGACAGGGTACCCAGTCAGTTTCTCAATACGCACTGGAGTTTCGCATTTTAGCTGCCGAAAGTGGATGGAATGACACCGCACTGCAGGGGATTTTCCCCCAGGGGATATCAGAGGAATTAAAGGACGAGCTGACCACCAGAGATGAGCCTGATAGTTTAGAGGCTTTAATAGACTTAACAATAAAATTGGACAACAGAATGAGAGAGAGACGGAGGGAAAAATCTCAGGGACAGAGGCCTCGGCCTTTTACCGTTTCTCCAGCCAGCCAAGTTGCCCTTTTTCCATCCACCTTTTCCCCGCCCTCTAACAGCCCCACAAACATCAACCCTCCTGCTCCTATGATGGGGGAACCCATGCAGTTGGGCCGTGCTAAATTATCTACAGAGGAAAGACAACGTCGCCTTGTAAATCGACTGTATCTACTGTGGCCAGAAGGGGCATTACCGAGCACAGTGTCCTGAAGCGCCAAAAGGACAGGCTCATCAGCAGGAAGGAGGACGCTGGTGAGCCAAACCTCCACGGCTTCCTCCATTAAGCGCATCAGATTAACAGGTACGATACACTGGAACCAACATTCATTACCTGTTGATATTTTAATTGACTCTGGAGCAGACGATAATTTCATTGACATTGACCTTGTACGGGAACATAATCTCCCAGTTTTTCAGTTAGAACAACCAAAAAGAGTACTAGCTATTGACAGTCAACCCATTGACAGCGTCACACACAAGACTCAGCCAATTAAACTCTCTCTATCAGGCAACCATCATGAGCAGGCAGAACTATTTGTCATATCCTCCCCTTTAACCCCCATTGTTCTTGGACTGCCCTGGCTACAAACCCACAACCCACACACAGACTGGGTGACGACCTCGATTAGAAATTGGAGTGATCACTGTCACCAACACTGCCTTTTTTCGGCCATCCCCAAACCTTCTGCAGATTTACCCCCACATCCCGAAGACATAGACTTGACCATTGTTCCCCATGAATATCATGAACTGAAGCAGGTGTTCAGTAAAGATCGAGCTCTCACCCTTCCACCACACCGACCGTACGACTGCGCCATTGATCTGCTCCCTGGTTCATCTCTTCCCACACAGCGACTATACAACATCTCCAGACCCGAAAAGGAAACCATGGAAAAATATATCAATAACTCATTAGCGGCTGGTCTTATACGCCCCTCCTCTTCCCCGGTTGGAGCTGGTTTCTTTTTTGTGGAAAAGAAAGACAAAACTCTGCGGCCTTGCATCGATTACACTGGACTTAACACTATCACCGTAAAAAACAAATACCCTCTTCCACTGCTGGATTCGGCCTTCACACCACTTCACGACTCAGTCATTGTCACTAAATTGGACTTGAGAAATGCTTACCATCTTGTCAGAGTTAAAGAGTGGGATGAATGGAAAACAGCATTTAACACACACTTGGGACACTTTGAATACCTGGTCATGCCTTTTGGTTTAACTAATGCTCCTGCTGTTTTCCAGGCTTTAGTTAATGACGTGCTCCGGGACATGCTAAACAGGTTTGTTTTCGTGTACCTTGATGATATCCTGATTTTCTCTCACAGTTTTGCAGAGCATGTAGACCATGTAAAACAGGTGTTAAAAAGATTACTCGAGAACAAATTATATGTGAAGGCAAAAAAGTGTGACTTTCACACCACCTCCATTAGTTTCTTGGGCCATATAGTCGAGAAGGGGCAGCTCAAACCCGACCCTGAAAAAATCAGAGCAGTAGAACAGTGGCCTTCCCCAGCCACTCGTAAACAGCTACAAAGGTTTCTGGGTTTTGCTCATTTTTATAGACGATTTATTTGCAATTATAGTCGCCTTGCTGCTCCTCTCACCCAGTTAACATCAGCAAAACAAAGATTTGTATGGTCACCAGATGCACAAGCAGCTTTTGAGAAGCTAAAAACAAAGTTTACCGCAGCCCCAGTGTTAATCCATCCTGATCCGGGCCTTCAGTTCATCGTGGAAGTTGATGCCTCAGATTCTGGAGTCGGGGCTGTCCTCTCCCAGCGCTCACCTGCAGACCACAAACTTCACCCATGTGCTTTTTTCTCCAGACGCCTGACTCCAGCAGAAAGAAACTATGATGTGGGAAACCGAGAATTGCTTGCGGTGGTCTTGGCCCTTCAGGAGTGGCGGCACTGTTTGGAGGGGGCGGTCCCACTGTTCATCGTCTGGACTGACCATAAAAATCTGGCTTATCTCCGTTCTGCTTGCCGACTGAACTCACGCCAAGCCAGATGGGCCCTCTTCTTAAGAAGGTTTGATTTCACCCTCTCCTATCGCCCAGGCTCGAGAAACACTAAGCCTGATGCCCTTTCTAGGCAGTTCACACCAGAGGAGGAGGGAGCTTTGCAGGAAACAATCCTACCACCATCCGTTGTGATCGGGGCAGCCAGGTGGGAAATCGAACAAAGGGTCCAAGAGGCTCAACACGGAGGAATGGTACCTGATGAATGTCCTCCTGGACGACTATATGTCCCCCAGGCTATGAGAAGCCCTGTGCTCCAGTGGGGGCATGCATCCAAGATAGCCTGTCACCCCGGAATTCACCGCACCCTTTTCCTGCTCCAGCAGCGTTTCTGGTGGCCGACCATGACCACAGACACAAGGGAGTTTGTCAAAGCCTGTTCCGTCTGCGCCAGAAACAAGTCCTCTCACCATGCTCCAGCGGCCCTCCTCCAACCCTTACCCATCCCACATCGCCCCTGGTCACACATAGCTGTGGATTTTGTCACCGGTCTCCCCCCCTCTGAAGGTAATACCACTATTCTAACCATAGTTGTCCGTTTCTCAAAATCTGTCCATTTTGTTCCACTTCTCAAGCTCCCCTCAGCATTGGAAACCTCTGATCTCCTGGTCCAGCATGTTTTCCGTCTACACGGCATTCCCCAGGACATTGTCTCAGACAGAGGCCCGCAGTTCACTTCTCGGGTGTGGAGGGGTTTCTGCCAAGCTCTGGGGGTGACTACCAGCCCAACATCCGGCTATCATCCCCAATCAAATGGTCAGACGGAGCGGGCAAACCAGAGTCTGGAATCATCACTGCGGTGCGTGGCAGCACGTCTCCCAGCCTCCTGGTCCATGTACTTACCATGGGTGGAATACTCCCACAACTCCCTGGTCAGCTCTGCTACGGGTATGTCTCCTTTCATGGTCTCTAATGGTTTTCAACCCCCCCTATTCCCCAGTCAAGAAACAGAGGTCGCTGTCCCTTCGGTCCAGGCCCACTACCGCCGTGCTCGTCGTGTCTGGAGGGAGGCCCGAGCCACTCTAATCCGGACAACTGCCCGAAATCAGCGGATCGCTGACAAACACCGCATCCCTGCTACAGAGTACAAGGTGGGTCAGCAGGTCTGGCTCTGCTCCAGAGACCTTCCTCTCCAGACCGAGTCCCGAACAATGGCCCCCAGATACATCGGCCCCTATATCGTCGACCGCATCATCAATCCTAGCGCTGTCCGGCTGAAACTACCTGCGGCACTCAAGGTACATCCTGTGTTTCATGTGTCCCTGTTGAAACCTGTTTTTGACAGCCCCCTCCAACCCCCCTCTGACCCACCTCCTCGTATCATCGATGGCCACCCGGCGTTCACAGTCAACCGCATCTTGGATGTTCGCAGACGAGGCCGCGGTCAACAAGTTTCTGGTGGATTGGGAGGGATACGGCCCTGAGGAACGCTCTTGGATTTCACGCTCCCTGATTCTGGATACCACCCTGTTGACTGACTTTTACCATAGATTCCCTTACAAGCCTGGTAGGACGCCAGGTGGCGTCCCTTAGCGGGGGGGTACTGTTATGGACTGGGGTTTTCTGTTTTGTTTCCATTTCCATATTATATGTTGCTGTGCATGTTTTGGGGTTTTTCCTGTCTACCTGCAGGGCAGGTGCTGGCTCAGGAGGCGGGGCTGACCTACTTCCCAGCGGAGCTAGGAGCACAATGGATCACACCTGAATCATATCCAGTAATCACCTCACCACTCCAGAAAAGCCTGGTTCACCTCAACAAGCCCCGTCAGATGATTCAGTCTCCTACCCGTGCCTGAAGCCTTCACCGACTGCACTGACCTGAGCCCCGCGTTTTGAGATTATTATTATCCTGAGAGGAAAACCACTGGACCCTCCTACACCGCTCCCCAGCGGCTCTTTGAGTTTTTCGGATTACAAAATAAACCTTTGTTTGTGAACTACTACCTGATCTCCTGCCTTTTGGGTCCTCCACGCTCACAAATCATCACACCACACCCCGTAAAATAACATCTCCATGAACTGCATATACACTTGCGTGACCGAACACACAGCCAGTAACAAAAACAAGTCCTCAAGGTGTCCCGCCATCGTTGGTTTGAAAAATTTAATGCAGACAGGTGTATTTAGGCCTACCTCCGACGCATGGGTTGTGCCTACGTCATTGTACACGCCCAGCATTTTATGTGTTTCGTGTGACGCTCTGCCACTAGGCAACGTCCCCGGAACTCGGCTTCAGGCGGCACGGATCACCTAATACGCCAAGCTTTCACATTGCTCGACGCGGGATGAAGTGGCAATTTGGACCCACGATGGTAGCGGATCTCAGTGTGAAAACAGCTAAAGATTGGTGGAACTGATAGCTGGAGGAGTGTTAGTCCACCTTCTTGTCATGGCTGAGGTGCCCTTGAGCAAGGCACCGTACCCCCATGCTCCCCGGCCGCTGTGAATGGCTGCCCACCGCTCCAGGTTGGCATCTGTCTCTATGAGTGTGTGACCCTGTGCATGTGTGTGCCAACCTGGATGGGTTAAAAGCCGAGGACAGATTTCAGGTGTATGCATTACCAATAAATCTGATCTTAATCTTGAAAGAGGTGGCTTCACACCTGGCCTTCTTTTGAACAGAAATGTGGTGAGGGATGTGGCAAGTTGTCAGGCAACTTTTCAGCAACATCAGCCAGCTACATCACCAGGGGGTGTCACTTACCTGGGGTGCTTGCACCTGCTGCAGCCTCTGTTTGCTGGAAGCCAACTCCTTCCTCTGCTTCCCTCCATGGAACAGGATAACTCAGGGGAGCAGGAGACTTCAATTTTCTACTCCTCAACATCGTCAATAGTACACACAGAAGACGTTACACAGTGTGTTAGATGTGTTCAGCTCAAGACTAAATCAATAATGATGCGTATTTGGCGTGAAATTCTTTCAGTTGTATAGTTTCCCTGCTTTTCTCTAACTCAAAAACTAACAATATTTCATGAATATATACATACATGGGATGGATCAATCCTTTTAATGAAGTTGGCTTAATTTCCACTGTCGGTAGAATCTGGATCAGATGAGTCGACAGAAACCCCATCTTCATTCGATGCTGTAATCGTCTCAAAAGCTTTGCATCTGGTGTAATGCCATTTTTGCTGTGTAAGTACCCGATGTTGTGACAATGGACATGTTGTTGCGAAAGCGTGTCTGGTGAAAAGTAAAAAGTAAAAAGTATTGGCAATGGATGACTTGTTGCGTTGGCGTACAAAGTTCAGTAGATGGGTCTAGCATTGCGTGGGCCCTGGCACTGGTTGCCTCCTGGCACGTGACTTAACTTATTTATGATATTTAAGCGGCATATTGCCAGTAGATGCCCAAAATAAGTCGAGTGACCAATTTAACTTTTTGTGGTTCTGTTGGACAGAGGATGTCCACTTCACATACTTTAACATGAGAAGGTCACGTATTCCAAATAACGCGTTCAATGGTAATACATGTAAAGGGTGTCCACTTTAAATACACTGGTTCTGGTTCTGGTGGATGGAGGACGTTTACTCTGTGATGTGGATATCCTTTGTCCTTTGTTTTTGTGGTATCATAAATATGTGTGAGGGGGTGTGGGAGTGTGTAGGAGTGTCTGATGTGTTTTTGTGAAAGAGCAAGAGACAAAAGAAGAGCACAACCACAGAGTGAGAGTGTTTACCATAGAAAAACAAATCCTGTGAAAATTGCGTCACTCGCTATTGTCGCGGTTAGTGACGGGCAAGAAAACCACATGAAAATTCCTGCCCACGACTTGATAATGTATATTCCAATGTAGGAAGTGACGAGATCTATAAGGGACTTGCAGCTTGGATTATAATGTTTTTGTGTGCTTTTTACTGGATTTCTTCAAAACCATTAGTGTAAGGAAACAGTGCTCTGGGACAAGTTGAATACGTAATATGTATGTTAAACTGCATTTTGACTTTTGACATTTGATTAGTATTTTGAATAACATACACTGTTATTTATTTTAAGTGTATTTATACATTGAATGCTTTTCTACATTCATTAATGAGGTTTAAATTTTCTGAATTTATACATATTGTACAATATTGATATTTTTATACATGGTTAATGCAAATTGTATTTGAGATTTTGAATTTATTCTGTGCACAAGATTTATACTGGTCCTTATTTTTGTATAGGCCAGGTTTCGATGGCGAGCTAAGAACTGTCTGCTCTAAGGCAAGAAGGCTGAAGCTCCACTCTGCTCGGCCCGGACTTCGAGCTGAACTGCGCCTGCTCTGGTCGGGCCGGTAGGAGGCTCATTTGCAGCCGCCCTTTTCCCTTTTTCCTCCATCCCTCCACAACTCGCTGTTCGCGGATACGTCACAGGAACATTGAACATTGAACATTTTGCATTGTGTTTTCTCAAGACTGAGACAACATATCTATTCAACCTTCCGCGTTGTCGATCGATTCTTAAACTATTCCACTTTAAATATCACTATTGCGTTGTTTCTGTTTTCTTCTTATGAATGGCCATTCTCTTTATAAATATTGTTTATAAATCCTAAAATATATGGTACCAGCAAAAAAACAAACCCAACTGTGTTCTGTTTCACTCTGCTCCTAGAGCCGAGTTACTAGTTTCTGATTCTAGCCCATGAACCTACAAATTGCACATTTAGCTAGTACATCCAATTAATTAACTAACCTCCATAACAAATATTGGTTACATAACTTGGCGAGCTAGCCAGGAGTGGAGTACGAACAGAATTTTTTTTGGTAAATGGTAAAAATTTGTAAAAAATGGACATATTCGAGAAATCGGCATTAAAATTCCCAATGCAGTTATAATACATGATGCGACAAAAACCGAAACAGATGAAGAAGTAGTTGAATTTTTAAAAGGTTACGGGTTAATTTCAAAAGTTGAATTTATTGATCAGCCCGGATCTGTTTTCCATCGTTCAATTGTTGTGGAATACAGTTCTGGTGCTCTGTTGGTATCTTTGCGTCCAAATTTGCCCTATACATACGTGTACAATTATGAAAAAGTCACATGTGAAATTTTAGAGCTGTCGACAGTCTGTGCGGATGAGGTCGGAAAGGTACAAACTGAAAATTACTTGTCTGAATTACAGAAGGTTGCGAAAAATAACTGGACAAGATTTTGCCATCGTTTTGAATGGGGTGATG
The DNA here is from genome assembly GCF_027942865.1 of Odontesthes bonariensis. Lineage (NCBI taxonomy): Eukaryota > Metazoa > Chordata > Actinopteri > Atheriniformes > Atherinopsidae > Odontesthes > Odontesthes bonariensis. The sequence goes on from NC_134506.1 coordinate 1,613,192, forward strand.
TCTCTGCTTGGTCGGACAGTCACTAAGCTCCAGCCCATTGCAGCGGACGTCAAGGTTCTAGACGAGGATTGTGAAGATAATTTAAATTTTGCTGCTACCTCTTGTCCAGTGGAACCTGCAGTTTCAGCCCAGCAGAGAGGGAGACCTCCAACGATCCAGCCCGATCACACAGCAAAACCCGCCTCAAGAACATCTTTGCCAGCCATGATCCACGGTGACCTCCACCCTCCGGAAGTGCAACGCTACGTGGTCGCACTTATTGTCAAGAATGAGGATGGTGCTATGAACTTGTCAGCCCAGCGTATTAGAGCCTTCTCTGGAAGATCGCCTCGACCTCAAAATGAGTCAGACTATGACACCTCGCTTATATTGAAAGATCCTGCAGTGTCACGCAAGATCTTCGATAGCTTGTTACCACCCGCGGCTGATTTGGTCAAATACCTAAGACTGGACACATCTCCGATTATGTACCTCCAAACACTCAACTCAGTGTATGACACAGTCCAGGATGGCGATGAGTTATACGCCAAATTTATGGACACATTCCAAGATTCTGGAGAGAAGCCGTCCAACTACTTGCAACGCCTTCAGGTGGTGCTGAATCAGGCTGTCAAGAGAGGCGGAGTTGCAGCTAAAGACTTTGACAGACAGCTTCTGACCCAATTTTGCCGTGGCTGTTGGGATAACGCTCTAATTGCAGAACTACAACTGAAACAACGGAAGCAAAACCCTCCATCGTTTGCTGAACTCTTGCTCCTACTGCGAACTGAGGAGGATCAGGACACAGCCAAAGCTATTCACATGAAGCAACATCTCAAGACATAACCCAGATCACTCCCACTGTTCCATCCCAGTTACCTAAAGGCTTGGTCGGATCCCGTTGTACGGCCAACATTAAAATTGCTGGAGAAGAATTCACCTGTCTATTGGACACAGGATCGCAAGTCACTACGATCCCCGTCTCGATCTATAACCAGCTTTTCTCAGACCAGACTGTGAAGCCTTTGTGTGATTTACTGCATGTGGAGGGAGCAGCAGGACAAGCAGTCCCTTACCTTGGATATGTGGAGATGGTGGTCACTTTCCCAAGCGAGTTCCTGGGAGCAGATTTTTTCTGAGTGATCTATACTTATTCTTTTATGTTTTATAAAAACTGCTACCATTACTAAACAACATTAGTTGTTTGTACTACTTAGCTGAACGATTCATTGCACTAATCAGGTTGAGCAGAGATAACTTGGTATATTTAGTTTCATAAGAAAGGGGAGGGGCTAATTCAAACGCCAGCCTGGTCACGTGACAAGACCACCTTCTTGTAACGGCAGGTCTACTGGGCTCTACACTGTCGGGAAGACCACAGGCATCGGCAGCAGACGATACCCTGACCGGGAAGCAGCCTTACTCCAAGTGGAATAGTTAGTAGGAAATAATTTGCTGATGCAGGTTGTTTTTTCTGTCTAATGTTAATGTTTGAACCTGAGCATGGTGTTATTCTCAGAACGGTTTAGGCCCAAAATACATCTGTGATGTTATGACATATGTTCAGAGAATATAAAGCCAGCAGAGCTCTTAGATCCAAGGACTCAGGTCAGCTGGTCCAGTCCAGAGTCCAGACTAAACATGGAGAAGCAGCATTTAGCTGTTATGCTGCAAATAAGTGGAACAAACTGCCAGTGGAGATTAAACTTTCACCAAATGGAGACATTTTTAAATCCAGGTTAAAAACATTTCTTTTCTCATGTGTCAATCCATGAAATCTGCACGCTATCTTTGAACGTATTTAGACTGTTGCTTGTTTTTAATCATTTTAATAATTTTATTTCTTTCTTTTTATATTCTTCTTTTTATCTTTAATGCTTCTTCGACTCCCTGCTGCAATGCTTTTATTTTATGTAAAGCACTTTGAATTGTTTTGTACATGAAATGTGCTGTACAAATAAATTGACTTGGCTTAATACACTTACTGCTAACACAAGCTAATGTCCATTCAAAATAGTGTCAGCTGAATGTTAAAGTTAGCTTCTTGTCTGAGGACGGCTCACATACCGGCAAGTTTGCGCGAATATCATTTATATTTCCGTCATTTTAAGCTAAATTCAGACTGAATCCGAAAGCACCGCTAGAAAAGTGGTTCAACCGCTGTGGGTTTGCCACTCTTTTTCCCCTCAGACTCACTCTCACACACACGCTTGTTTAGATGCCGCATGATTTGAAATGATCTTTTTCAGTTAATCATTTTAGGTTGAATGGGTTGATGTTGACCTGATGAAGTTTTTAATAACAAGATTGGCTGTGTTTTTTGATAAAATGCATTGGAGCAATGGTGCTTCTGTTTTCCATCCAATTTAATTGAAAAAATGTTTTATACAATATTTAAAAAAAAATCAAAAGCTAATTAAACTAATGGAAAATACAGTAATTGTAATAAATGATGAGTAGCAATAAAAAATATAGCTAGTGATAGCTAGTTTTATCTTATAATTTTGAGTGCACACTAATACTGAATATAAATACTAAAATGAAGGTTCCATGTACTGTTCAATCTGTACATGCTCCATTAGGCCAGCTAATACGCAGCTATAATGTGTCCTACCACAACTATGCAGATGACACTCAGATCTACGTGTCACTGACAGCAGGAGAACACGGGCCTGTAGATACATTGTGTCACCGCATGGAACACATCAGTGTGTGGATGCAAAACAGTTTCCTCCAGCTAAACTCAGACAAAACTGAAATCACTGTCTGTGGCCCACAGAAACAAAGAGAAAGTGTTATCAGTCACCTTGAGACTCTCTCTCTAAAACCTAATAATCAGGTTAGAAATCTCGGGGTAATATTGGACTCAGACCTGAACTTTAACAGCCACATTAAATCAGTAACATCAGCAGCTTTTTACCATCTAAAAAACATTGCCAGAATCAAAGGAATAGTGTCTAAACCAGACTTAGAAAGACTGATCCATGCGTTTGTCTCCAGCAGGTTAGACTGCTGTAACGGCCTGCTCACTGGGCTCTAAACGGGCTGTAAGACAGCTGCAGTACATCCAGAACGCTGCTGCTTGAGTCCTGACTAGAACCAGGAAATACGACCATATTAGTCCAGTGCTCAGGTCTCTGCACTGGCTTCCTGTCGCTCAGAGAATAGACTTTAAAACAGCTCTGCTCGTGTACAAGTCTCTTCATGGTCAAGCGCCAAAGTACATCTCTGACATGTTAGAGCCATATGAACCAACTCGGGCTCTGAGATCCTCAGGGAGGGGTCTCCTGCCTGAGGGAGGGGTCTCCTGCTGGGGCCCAGAGTCAGGACTAAACAAGGTGAGGCTGCGTTTCAGTTTTATGCTCCTAACATCTGGAACAGTCTTCCAGAAGATGTGAGACAGGCCTCAACTCTGACAATGTTTAAATCCAGGCTGGTTTTTTATTTTTTATTTCTTTGTAATGATTTTATTGCCTTCTTGTGATTTTATGTAGCTGTGAAGCACTTTGAATTACCTTGTGTACGAATTGTGCTCTATAAATAAAATTGCCTTGCCTTGCCTTAATACAACTCGAGATATTTGTTTCAGCTTGAGTAAAATAAAGTGGAATAGGGCCACAGCTTTCCATGCGATTTGCGAGTAAAGTCAACTAATTCGGTGAAAGACTGTATGTTGTTTTGTAAGTGCTCTAGGAATAAACTTATATGGTATGGTATGGTAAGAAATTACATTGGGAAAAAATGTTAATATAGGCCAACTCACAGATGTCAACTGACATCTACAACTGGTCAAGAATCTGGAAGTCCACCCACAGACAGAATTAGTTAAGAATAGATGTTTCATTAATTCATAATCTGAATGGCCAAGTATTGCGAGAATTAGATGACGCATTGCATTGAAAAAATAAAACATGCCAAATGAGCCATTTGACCCAGAATTATATTAAAACTTGTGCCATCGTCATAGCAAACTAAACTTTGTCTTTGTCATAAACTTCGTTTATGTCCCTCATTCAATTAATATTTGTACTTTTGTATTTACAAAGGCCATCCTATTCTAATTATTTTCTATTGCAGATAGGTTACACTTCCATTCTTTGCCTAAATCTAAATTTCTCTGAAGATTCTAAAAGTATTCACTTAACAGTGGAGTAGTAGTCTCGACTTAACAAAATGTCAAAAGAAATGTTCAGTTGCTAGTGTCTCCAGGTTAAAACTAACTAAACATGTTTTTATTATTCTAGGGACTTCCAATGACCCCCTTGTATACCCATTGCTAACATTAAATTACAACAGAGCACCTGAGCTACTTCTAAGTATTACTCGTTGGTTATCATTTTTATTTTTAATCATCATTATGCTTATTACAAAACGCCAAGAGGAAGCAGGAATTTCTCTCTCGGTCTTGTTTGAGTGAGAGACCTGACAGTATACACCAGCCTGTATCACAGTTATAACAACGCAGGTGGGACTAATAAAAACTACGAGGCACCATCTAACTGCTCCTCTCCGCTAAGCAGCTTGTAGTCTTCTCCCTTTGCGCAATTGATTCATTTCTCTTCTCTTCCAGTTTGAGGGTCACGGCCGAGTGCTCCAATTACCACTGGTACCAATGTTGCTTTCACAACATCTTTTCAACTTCCTCCTTCAGCCCTTGGTATTTCTGGAGCTTCTATTATTCCTTCCTTTTGATATTGCAGTCACTTGGAATTGCTACATCTATCACTACTGGAGTCCCACAACCATTAAGGCAACCATGATGAGGCCACAAGGAGGTCAATCTACTATAGACTATATAGTGGGTACTACTATAGTATAATTACCTGGCCAAAGAGTTGATAGAAGCCACCGATATCAGGACAAAAACGCTACTCAAAATGCATGGGGGGTTTCACCCCAGGTCCAGCATCCTGAAACTGTACACTAAGTGGGTAAGCTGGGGGCTAGTGAGCATTAGAACCACTATCCAAAACAATACAACAAAAATCCAATTGAAAGATGGCCCCCAATGATGACCTGCTATGTGAGTGCCTCAGGCATCTGAAACCCAGTGAAAAAGAGAAGAAAGAAGAGGAACCATTATGGCAGGATAATCCCCTGCATGATATGTATGACAGACAGATTGAAGATGAAGTTCCATAGGCTTCAAAGTGCTCAATAATAGTCAATGCATTTATTGTGCATGAGTAAGGACCACTAATTGAGGACTTTCAGCTTGAAAACAGGCAAAAGTTGTGTACCTTATTGCCATCTTCTGGCTTTTTGGTAGAATACCTCCAAAACTTCAAAGGTAAGCAATATAATTTTCTTTCACTTTGACCATGTTTTTTGGTGCTGGGTGTGCCACTGAGTGACTCAGTACATTTCTAATTGCAATTTGACTCATATAGATGATAGAAACAAAAATCATGTTTCTTCTTTTAAAAAAAGAAAAGTGATGCCTTAGTTAGGTAGTCACCCTGTGATCCATATGTCTAGCTGTGAACATGGAACCTCATTAAGAGGACAGAATACTGGATTTTTTTTATGTTTCATATACTCTCAATTGTAAGATGCTGCACAGAACACCATAAAAAGCCACCAAGTGGAAACAGAGTCATAATGTGCTATGAAATCATTCAGTTTTCCCCTCTCATTTCCTCTCAATCACCTTTTTCTTGTGTCTATATGTGGATTATTTCTACACGAGTTATTGTAAATGTCTTGTGGATTCTTTTACAGCCATTTTCTCACATTTCAGCCAGTCGGACAGTCCTGTTTAAAAGTCCTGATCCAGCCCTCATTTCTCTCTGTTTCTTTCCAAACAGCCAGACTTTCCTGTAACCTTTAAAGTGTTCCTGATCAATAGTTCTCCAGCTTTCTAAAGGTCTTTCAAAGTTTTTCTTTGGACATTTTCTGCTTTTTCACAAATTTCTAGTCCAGTCCTTGTACCTGACCATTGTCAGAGGTATGTGTTTTTTCTTTTAAGCCACTAAACCCTAGAACACTAACATACATTTTTGTAACACCACACTAATGTTATGTGCATTTTACCCAATATAATATAAACATATGATATATACTTATCATCAAAATATATTAAAACACAACAATACATGGCAAATTACAGTACTCTTCTTTAATTTCCATCGATTCAACCCCTCATAAAACAAAAAAATTTCTCAGCGGGAACCTATAAAAAGGCTCTAAAATTTGTGAAAAATTAGGGAACTTTTAATGAGATTCATAAATATATATATATATATAATGCAACTGGTAACTTGTATTTCGGTCCACCCATTCTTGGGACATGTGGATCGTATGGGGGAAAGTCATCCAACGTTAGTGTTCTAGAGTTTACACTGACCAAAGAATCCTTCAAGTATAAAAAAGGCACCTAACTCAAGGGATGAACGGGTGATTTTCTTCTCTACTTTGTTCTAAAAACAAAATTATTTTAATAAAATTCTTTAATATTTTTTTGGTATGTTTTACAAAGCCAGAATGTTCAGCTATTAAATAAAACAGTTTTGTGTTATATCTGTATTTTTTTTTACTAAATAAAAAAGCTGAATGAGCATAACTCAAGTGGGATGATTCCAACAATTGTGATTATCTTCATTATCTTTAAATGGATTGATCTGGAGATCTGCTGCTTGATTTATATAACATCACATATTATCAGCAAGTCAAAAAATTTTTAGATAGATTTACCAAACCGCCACAGGTGCTCAGTGAAGCCAAAGAGTCCGTATGGTTGATGATGAAGCCGGAGTAAAAGCAAAGCTGGTTTGTTGATAAGTGGTTGACAACTACTCTTTGGTCTTTGAGCCTCTCCTCCACAACAAAGTCACTTGCGAGAATTGAATGGTCCTGTGTTAGATTTAGATACAGGTTGTTTCCAAAGGCAGGCAGGGATACAATGATGTTTTGTGGCTCAGGATGAACTTCTCTCTGGGCATCCATGGACCATTGACCATGGTGCTTTAGGGTGTGGACAGTATGAACGGACAGGTGAGCCTTTTGCCTGGACAGCAGCTGGGGAACCACTTCATCTGTCTCCAATTCAGCCAGGACTGTGGGTAAAGACAGATTCAATCAAAGACATTTACATTTGGTCATGATTAGACACTTTTAATTAAAGCAATAGAAACAACTATAGCCAAAATAGCCAGCTATCCTAATTCAGTGAACTTACTAATTGTCTACTTTGGTACTCCACGATTCTTAAAGTTACACTCAACTTTCCAGTAAGCTTTTATGTAAGATTTTTTATAAGATTTTTAAATTGGTTCTAAATCTGATGTTTTTTTTTTGTTTGTTTGTTTTGTTCATTTGGACCACTTGTAGGCAGTTTAATGATGTATTGCTAAAACATATGAAAACTGAATTACAATAATCAAGCCTGAAAGAAACATTTCCAAAAATTTTAACCTCCAGCTCAGATGGAAAACAACTGGCCAAAGTATCACCCCATCCTGACTGAAAGCAAGCAAAACTGACGCGATACGACGACAAAATTTCGCGGGGGTGTTCTGATATGCAGCGTGACAATTTTGTCGGGAGTGATTCTGTTGGTTCAGAAAGTACTCACTTGAAACACAGAGTTCTCTGGCGATCAACACCCATGCGGCCTTCCTTCGGTTCAGATCTTTGTGGTACGGGTGTTTGGGGTCAGAAACCATTGGGTGCTGTTCCAGGCTAAAGATCAGCTTCTCCTCATCCATTATTCCCTGAGTGATGCTGACCTGTTGCTAACTAGCTTGTCAACAGGAAGCAGCATGTTCATTTCAACCAATAAGAAGTGTTTAGAGGTGGGACGCCGCCACAAAATGTTGTCCAAATAGAGACATAGCGTGGGCGATTTTTTTTTAAGTGGTCGGCGTCATTGCTGGACGGAGCAACATCACTCAAGGCATGTCAGGACAGGCTAATTGAAAAGTATGCATTCTAAATCACCTTTTATCAATTGCTCGCTCACTCGCGTTCAGTCAGGATGAGGTGTTAGGCAACATTTCTGAGATGATAAAAAAGCAGAACAGAACAAACAATGCTGACATGCTGATCCAGGCTCAAAGCCAGACCCATCTGGATTTCCAGATTATGCACTGCAGGTTTGGTCGCAGAGGATAAAAACAAGGAATCTCTTAATATCAGGTGAGACATGCTCAGAAACTGAAATAAACACTTTAGTTTTTCTGTGTTCCACTGCAGAAAATTGTTAGCCATCCATGCTTTGATACAAATCAACAAGTATAGACATTTATGACACATTTTGAGGCTTAAAAGACGTGTCCACATAACAGTAATAGGACACATCTTAGAAGTTTTAATAAGATGTCCCAGTGGTACAAAATAATAAAGGGCCTGCAACAGAGCCCTGAGGTTCCCAATATGATAGATACTGTACAGATTACATGTTCCCCAACAGTAACTGAATACGTTCTGTCAGATAATTAAGAAGCAAATCAGGGTAAGGCTGTCCCAGAAACATCTTATGGGAACCAGACTGAAATTCGTTCATAATTTTATGCTCTTCTAAGATGAGTATAAAATGGTTAGCAAGCACTTTTTCCAAGATGTTGGACATGAAAGGCAACTTGGATATGGTTAGATAATTCTGAAGGAGAGAGTGAAAAGGATTTGATTTTTTTTTTTAAGTTGCTGAACAGCTGCATGTTTGGGATATGAAGGGACAAGGCCAGATGCTAAAGAATGATTAAAGATGGGCCAATCAAATTGATTACATTTTTAAGTAGACGTGTGGGTAAGTCTGTTGTCTTTGAGGATTTTTTTCATGCCACTAAATCATTTTGTCAGCTGCTGCTGAGAGACAGTGGAGAAATTCTCCAAGATTGGAAAAAAAAAGGAGGATACATTGAGGGAATAATATTATTACAAATGTCAGCTGTTTTCCTTACAAAAAAAGACTAAGAAAGTAATTTTATTCAAAGAATGAGGAAACAGGGACAGCAAGTAGAGGAGAAAACACAATGTTACTAATTGTGTCAAATAGTGCTTTAGGATTGTTTCAGCTGCTTGATGCAAGATATGCAAAATATGTAACTGTAGCCTTCTTAACCACATTATTCAAGTCTGTTAAAAAATATTTTAAATAATCATGACAAACCTGCATATAGATAGATTCCCTAGTCGCTTCATTTTGTTACATGTAGTCACAAAATATCACATCTCTTCATATAATCACCACCTTAACACTCTGGGGTCTAATGCCCACCGGTGGGCATTTTTGACACATCTCCAAAAACACATCTGTAACTCTGTGAGTTTTTGTCATTCAAACATATAAGTGACACCATTAAAAACCTTGAAACTTCTAGTTTTCAAATATATATATATATATATATTAAAATAAATTATATAGCTGGCCCTTTTTAAAGAGAGTGAACAGAAATCTTTGGATTTTCTGTACTCTCAGACTGCAGCAGCTTCCTCGGCCACACCTATCACTATTCACATGTAAAGTACCAGGTGATTGATTGGCTATTCACAGGTGAGAACACGCCCCATTCAGCCAGCATTTGGGGGAAGGCAGCAATGTCCTGCCAGTGACAGACAATTATCACATGGAGAGTGACAGGGGGGCGGGGGGGAATCAGGGGTGTTACACACCCATCTTATTAGTATTCAACTCTCAGAGACACTGCCTGGAGTTACAATTACTTTTTTACAGTTTGTGTGAAAACAAAAAAACATTTCTGACTGCACTTTTTACTGTTATGCAGCCAACACTTTTGTTTACAAGGTTCAACCTTCAAAAGTCTTGGCTAGATATATTTATAGTGTGTTTTCTTGCACTGTTTGAAGACCTCTAAAACTTGTTTTTTTGTACAGTTGTGTTTACCCTCAATTTAAATAAAACTTGTTTGTATTACATTCACTTCACTCTCATATTGTTTTTTGTTAGGCTTTTCAGAATACAACCATATGTGTCACTTTTGCATTGATGTTTACAGTTAGTTGAAATACTTGAAAATGTCAAGGTGGTGACAACTGCCTCAAAGTTTCTGAAAAGGCCTTAGACCCCAGAGGGTTTACGTGATGAAGGTTTGAGTATACCGATGAGCCTTAATAGCCTTGGCTCCTGGGGGTCAGCCCAAAGAAGCAACAGGATGCCACTTCCACGTGGACCCACAACTCACAGAGAGGACATTCAAGGTCGGGTGCATTGTGAGCAGGGAAACAGGTAAAGGTCACAAACTGGCTTTTGGAATGTGGAATGTCACCTTGCTGGCGGGGAAAGAGCCAGAGCTGGTGTGTGAGGTGCAGCGGTACCAACTAGACATACTGTAGTTGGGGACACCTCTGAACACAGCTTGGGTTCTGGAACCAAACTCCTATAGGGTGGCTGGAAAGGGGTTGCCCATGAGGAGAGGCGATGGTTGGGTGTGGGTGTTACTCACAACCCCTCGCCTGAGCGCCTCAGTGTTGGAGTTCTCCTTGGTGAGTGAGAGGGTTGTCTCACTGTGGCTTCAAGTCGCAGGAGGGAAGGTTCTGGCTGTTGTTTGTGCGCATGCAATAAACAGAAGCTCAGATTACCCAGCCTTCTTTGAGTCTCTGTCTGACCTGGGGATTCTATTGTTCCTCTAGTTGACTTTAATGCCTATGTGGGTAATAACGTAGTGACCTGGCTGGATGTGATTAGGAGAATGGTCTCCCTGATCTGAACCTAAGTGGACTTCTGTGCCAGTCATGGATTGTCCATCTATGACACTAGATGGTTTATCATAATTGTACGTGGTACTGTGCCACCTTAGGCCAAAGATTGATAATCTACTTTATAGTCATGTCATTAGACTTGCGGCCGTATGTCTTGGATGCTAAGATTAAAAGAGGGCACAGCTTTCAACCGATCCCCCCAGGTGTTGAGTTGGATCTGTTGGCGGGGAATGAGTATTGAGATTTAACCATAAATGTCAAGCAGAGGTCCCTGTCCATAGAGATATTGAACTCACATCTCAAGAGGAATTTTCTCATGTACACAGGGAGGTTGGGGACATGAAATCAGAATGGACCATGTTCAGGACCTCAACTGTAGATGCAGCTTCCAAAAGCTGTGGCCTAAAGGTTGTCGTTGCAATAACTGGAGGACCTGCTGGTGGAGGCCAGAACTGAGAGAAGCCATCAAGCTGAATAAGGAGGCCTTACGGGCTTGGTTGTCTCATGGGTCACCTGAAACAGCTGACAGGTACCAAGTGACTAAAAGAGATGTAACGTTGGTGGTTCCTGAAGTCAAAACTCAGGTGTGGCAGGAATTTGGCAAGGCCATGCAGAAGTACCTCCCAAGTTATGCTTGGCCTGGTTGGAGAATTGCTGACCCAAACTTAGGATATTCTCAGGCAGTGGAAGGAGCACTTTAATGATCTCCTCAATCTGGCTAGCATGTCCTCCATTAAGAAGGCAGAATCTGAGGACTTGGGGGAAGAAGTCACCAGGGTGGTTAAACATGGTGACATGGTGGGGCTGTTGTGGCAAACACGCCTCTTCATTATCACATGGAAGTCAAGGACAACGCCTGTGGGGTGTTCCCATGTTTTTTTTAAGAAAGGGGAGTGTGTTCCAACTACAGGAAGATCACACTTCTCAGCCTCCCTGGTAAAGTTTACTCCAGGGTGTTGGAGAAGAGGCACCGACTGACTGTTGGACCTCGAATTCAGGAGGAGCAGTGTGGTTTTCACACAGGTAGTAGAACAGTGGGCGAGATCTTTACCCTCACAGAGTTACTGAGGGGGTAATTGGAGTTCCAGTTTGCATGTGTTTTATGGACTTGGAGAAGGCTTACAACCATGTCCCCATCCATTCTGTGGATGCGTGCTGCGGGAGTATGGGGTACCAGAGTCGCTTTTGCAAGCTATTTGTTCTCTGTATAAGAAAAGCAAAAAGCAAAGCAAGAGCTGTGTCTACATTCTTGGCACAAAGTCTAACTCATTTACGGTGCGTGTTTGACTTTGTCAAGGTTGCCCCTACCCCCTTTTCGTGAAGAGAATTTCAAGACATAGTTGGGGAGAGAAGGGCATCTGGTTTGGTAACCTCAGGGTCTCATTCTGCTGTTTGCAGATTATGTGGTTCCGTTGGCTTCTTCAAGCCAAGACCTTCAGTGTACACTTGAGCAGTTTGCAGTTTGTGAAGTGGTCGAGATGAAAGTACGAGTCCATGGTTCTCAATTGGAAAAAGGTGGAGCGCTCCCTACAGGTCAGGAGTCCCTGCCTCAGGCGGAGAAGTCCAAGTATGTCGGTATCTTGCTCGTTAGTGATGGAAAGTTCAAGCGAGAGATAGACAGATGGGATCTATCAGCAGTAGAGAGGGCGCTGTGCCTATCCATTGTGAGGAAGAGGGAACTGAGCCGAAAGGCAAAGCTTTCAATTTACTGTTCCATCATTGTTCCAACCCTCATCTATGGTCACGAGATCTGAGTTGAGACCAACAGAATGAGGTTGTGGATACAAGCTGCTGAAATGGATTTCCTTTTGAAGATAGGCTGAAACTACAGTTGCTGTTTCACCTCGCATTCACGTAAGAAACCATCTCTGTTGCCTGTGTAGTACACTTTGTGCACTGTAGTCCACAAAGGGGCAGATTTACAATATGTAAGCAGAAGCGCTCTGATAAAACGTTTTTGAATCAAATCAAAAATCAAATCAAATTTATTTGTATAGCACATTTCATGTACAAACAGTTCAAAGTGCTTTACATAAAATAAAAGCATTGCAGCAGGGAGTGGAAGAAGCATTAAAAATACATAAAATAATATAAAGAGAAACAAATAAAATCATTTAAATGAATTTAAAATCAGGCAACAGTCTAGATAAGTTAAAAGATATTTCATGCATAGACACATGAGAAAAGAAATGTTTTTAACCTGGATTTAAAAATGTCTCCATTTGGTGAAAGTTTAATCTCCACTGGCAGTTTGTTCCACTTATTTGCAGCATAACAGCTAAATGCTGCTTCTCCATGTTTAGTCTGGACTCTGGACTGGACCAGCTGACCTGAGTCCTTGGATCTAAGAGCTCTGCTGGGTTTATATTCTCTGAACATTTCACTGATGTATTTTGGGCCTAAACCATTCTGGGATTTGTAAACCATCAGCAGGCTTTTAAAATCTATTCTGTGACTGACTGGAAGCCAGTGTAAAGATTTTAAAACTGGTGTGATGTGTTCAGATCTCTTAGTCCGGGTTAAAACTCTAGCAGCAGCGTTCTGGATGAGCTGCAGATGTTTAATGCTCTTTTTGGGAAGTCCAGTTAAAAGAGCATTACAGTAATCGAGTCTACTGGAGATGAATGCATGGATGAGTTTCTCCTGGTCTTTTTGGGAGAGGAAACCTTTAATTCTGTTTATATTTCTGAGGTGGTAAAAAGCTGCCTTGGTGACAGCTTTGATGTGGCTGCTGAAAGTCAGATCTGAGTCTATCAACACTCCGAGGTTACGAACTTGGTCAGTGATTATAAGGTCCCGAGTCTCAAGATATGTACCAACGCTGACCCTCTTCTCTTTGCTACCAAACAGAATGATCTCAGTTTTGTCTTCATTTAATTGTAGAAAATTCTCTCTCATCCAGGTGTTTACTTCCTCCAGACACTGACACAGAACATCAGCTGGGCTGCAGTCGTCCGGTGACAGAGACACATAAAGTTGTGTATCGTCTGCATAACTGTGATAATTGATGTTAAAATTCTGTAATATCTGACCCAAAGGGAGCATATACAAGTTAAACAGAAGAGGTCCAAGAATTGACCCCTGGGGGACTCCACAAGTCATGGCCACTCGCTCAGATTCATAGCTGCCAATAGTAACAAAATAACTCCGGCCTGAAGGTGCAATTTTATCCAGGATGGACAGACAAGTGATCATTAAAAGACTGCACTTGAAAATCTACATCACGATTTGAAAGCATAAAAGAATGAGAATTAAAAGCATCCAAAAATGCAGCATCACATTTAGTTAATCTCACACTAACCACCTAAAACATTAACAAATCACACAGATCAAATAAAACACTTGAAATAAAAATGATCTCAAAGAAAGCATGATTGACATTTAAACCAAAAGTAAAATCCAAGTTCATAGTATGTCCTTCAACATGTGTAGAAGCCCTTACATGCTGAATTAGATTAAAAGATGAAGACGTGAATAAATTCAAATCAACAGTCATTATCATCGTCAGTGTGAATGTTAAAATCACCAAGTTTTACAAATTTAGACTGCTTGATAATAGATGACAATAGATCACTGAATTTATCAGCAAATTAGCCATTTGGACTAGGTGGCCGGTAAGTTAAAAATATGTAGAAGGGACCGACCAACTTTAATAGTTTGTAGTTCAAAGGTAGAGAAAGAGTCATGCCCATTTGTCTACGTGAAAAAAACTGCCTCTCAACACAGCAGCCAGTTCCCCACTGCAGCCTGACATCCTCTGTAAGCTGAATAAAGTTTAATTTGCAGGTACAAGAAGTAAAACATGTTCCATATTCCTCTTCCAGATTTCAGTCACAAAGAAAAAATCTAGCCTCTTTGACTGGATTATGCCGTTCAGCTGGCTTGAACAGAAGGCAACAAGTTTTGTAAAACTGTCAATCTATGAAAACTAAAATCTATGAACCTCCATAGACTATCTGATGAGTAAAAGAGTCTAGTGATTGTATGGTCAAAAAGAAATGCTATCTCTGACAAGTAGAAAAACAAGCAGCAAAACAAACAGGAGAAAGCAGAGCGGGCAGCAGCAAAAATAAATAAATAGCTCCTTTAAAGCTCTTAGTAAAATTCGGTAAGTAGTAGACAATGTTTATTTTGCAGAGAACATACTTGCCTCAATATAATAATAATAATATAATATAATAATGTCTCGTTGGATTTGCTGATTTATTGATTGGAGTAGTATCCTAACCTGGCTAACCTAGCTGAAAGCATAAGCTAACATTTAGCCTTTGTTACTCGCCTCGTTCCGTTTGGGATAAACATGCAGCTCATGCGTTTTTGAAGCGGTTTTCTTTGTAACAGGTTCAGATTTGATGACATAAATAAATGCACTGCATTGTGTGTGCTATCAATGTGTTGGTTTGGGAGGATGAAAGCCTGATCTTTCCATGTTTTTCTTTCCAGCAGACGGATCATCCTACAAATTATTGCCGATTGGACCACAACATGTACCCCAATTTTTTTGTTATCCCTTGTATAATAAATCTCTTCATACCAATATCCGTTCCAGTCTTTCATATGATGTTGATGTGATAATCATGCTCACACTCGTACTTAATTTCTTTTATTAGGCTACTCACATTACAGACTGGTAAGGCAGCTTATTTTCAGAAATAGTGCAAATAACAGCTTAAAGTGTCTGCTGTAAAGTGTGTGGTGCAAATATGGACAGTATGAATATAAACAGATAAAGAAATGAACATAAAAAGACAACAGTGCAATCAATTAACAATATGAATATAAACAATATGAACATAAATGGGCAACAGTGCAATCATCGAGAACGAGATGGTGGGGTGACCGGAGCAGGAACAGCGAAGTTGCATGGCACATCGGAGGTGCTTGGCTCAGTGATGTTCTGGGGGAACAAGACACGACATGACATTATAGCATGCACTTTCATCCATTGTAAAAAATAAAAAAAGGTGTTTCAGAATGCGGTAGTGGTGGCTGTGTGTACAATAGGTGCATGGCGCATCAACTCACCTTAAAGTTTGTCTATCATGCGCTCAAACAGAGCTAAAAAGCGCTCCGTTTTCTGCTCGTGGCGCTTCTGCTCCTTCAGGCTCTCCTGTATCAGGTAATCCATTATGGGATTGGACTTCCTACTTCTTTTTGGGGATGGGGATGACTTTAGAAACCAATCTTCGTTTTCGGCGCTAAACCTGATCAGGCTCTTTGTTTGTTCTCGAGTCCCTGTGAATCACAGTCACGTATATGAATACTTGTGATAATAGGTAGCGAAATGACGCACATGTCACTCAAAAGGAACTTCTCTATGGTTAACCAACTAAATTGCTTGTAAATACTCGAGATACAATTTCAAAAACGACAACTTTGTTTTACGACTTTCGCAGCACCTTCACATGCATTGACCGATTACTATAGCGACTTTTTCCATTTGCGTTTATAGCAGAAAACAACTACACATTGCCACCATGTTAAACTCACACAATACACCAGTTATCACAACCTAAAAGGGTTAAAACAGTTCAATTATGGCAAAAAAATAGAGCTACTTACATTTGTGTGGTGCTTTCTTTGCTTCCGCCATTTTTAAAATGACTCGCGTTCTCCCGGTAATCGCGTTGTACTCTGGGAAATATACCATACCCCTTCGAACGGAGTCTGCCTGGCCGAAGCCCTTCATTTCAGCCCTACCCCTTACCCCTACCTCTCTGCCTTAACGTGATTTGG